>NC_067228.1:37669152-37931652 GCF_019924925.1 Ctenopharyngodon idella | reverse complement strand
CTAACCCTAACCCGCCCACTAATTAGTATATATACCAAGTTTCAACAATCTATGACCTATAGAACCCAAGATATACAGGATAAGAAATATCAGTCATGACAGATTCCTGTTATTTACATAAATTATAACAACACAACTCCACCCAACTCCAACCCAAGTACTACCCATCCAAAACACAAGTCCAACTTAACCATAGGAGAACCAGATATTTGCATATATATGTATATATAGTAGAGTGCAATACCGTATCTCGACGCCTGGTGGCGCTAGAGCTCCCAAACTGAGTTCAATCAACTCCCCGCCCACTAATTAGTATATATACCAAGTTTCAACAATCTATGACCTATAGAACCCAAGATATACAGGATAAGAAGGATCAGTCATTGACTCATCCCCGGTATTGGACCCTATATCCTAACCCTAACCCTAACCTAACCCTAACCCTAACCCTAACCCTAACTCTAACCCTAACCCTAACCCTAACCCTAACACCGGCGACAGCAGCAGAAACAGTGTCAGCCTCAGGGGTGTGGAAATACTTCAAAATCAATGATGACAACCCACACATTGCGAACTGCATGTAAACTGAGCTGAAAGACACAGACCAGATGCACTCTCTCGCGCATATTTCACGTAAATACAGACGGTTATGGCTTAAGTGGACGAAAAAGGTGAGTGAAAACAGGTTATGTGTCAGTATTACATCCATGGATTCGGTCTAACCCTAGCCTAATGAAATATTTGTCTGTCATTAATGTTAATAAAACATCAAAAGGTGTTAAATGAATGTGTGTGTGTATATATATATATATATATATATATACACATTCATATATATACATACACATATATATATATATATATATATATATATATATACACACATATATATATATATATATTGTGAAATAAAATTTCTCATATCATGGTCATATTGCCCATTTGTCCTGTATTCCACCATGACAAATCTGGTCACCCTAGGTTGTTTACATTGGTTCACAGTGTTATGTTATAAACATTTGTTCTGTAATATTGGTTTAGCACTTTTTGAAAGGCAGGTAAAAAAGACTTGTTCAAGTTTGTTTGTTTGGTTTTTTTGGGGTTTTTGTTTTTGTTTTTTATTATGACTTTGGTAATTATGCCCTTTGAAGGTTATTGGACACTGTGAAATTTGTGCTTTAAGTTTGTGACAAGCACATAAAAATTATTACTTTTTTTCATTGAAGAAAACTGCCTCATCACCAAAAAAAAAAAAAAAAAAACAGAAAAGAAGTACCAGAAAAAAAAAAATTTCGGTACTCATACTCAGTCCTTAAAAAATGGTATCGGTGCATCCCTTGCTAGGGTTGAGCAAAATCCAGAATTGGAGAATCAGAATGCTTTAAGTTTAAAAGTTGGAATTTGATTCAGCCAAACTCCACAGGAATTTAAACTGGAATTTGACTTGGAATGAAAGGAAGAGGAATTTACTGAAATGTAGATCATAATTGAACACACAAGTAATGCATTCTGGAAACTGAAGTGTTCTACCCTGGTCAACAAAATTATCAGTACAATGACAATCATATATATATATATATATATATATATATATATATATATATACAGTGCTCAGCGTAAATGAGTACACCCCCTTTGAAAAGTAACATTTTAAACAATATCTCAATGAACACAAAAAACAATTTCCAAAATGTTGACAAAACTTAGTTTTATATAACATCTGTTTAACTTATAACATGAAAGTAAGTGTCATGATCACCGTCTGTTCCTGTCAGTTCCTGGACTCCATTTCCCATTATCCTCCCTGCCCATCACATGCACACTCCACACCAATCACCTGTTGCCACATACATCTTAGCACACTACCTGGACTATAAAGGACTTACACACACACCACCTCACCGCGAAGTCTTGATTTGCTACGGTAGTCATTTCTGAGCGTTATTCTGTGGACTGATATCTTGTTATTACCCGGACTGTTTGTTATCTGTGAACCTCTGCCGCCTGCCCTGAACTTTGCCTGTACCCTGGACTGTGATTGTTTGCCGCCTGTCTTGATCTCTGCCTGTGACCCGTCTCTGATTCCTGCTGCCAGCCTCGACCCCTGCCTGTCCCTGACTACGGTATTGCTCTGCCCTTTCCTGTACTGCTGCTGTGTTTAAAAAAGCTGCTTATGGATCCACACACTGTTGACCCATAATTACAGTAAGGTTAATATAAGTAATATAACTTAGAGAACAAATTTTTTTCAGTTTTACTCAAATTAGGGTGATGCAAAAATGAGTACACCCCACTGAATGTCTCTGGAGCAAAACTAAATTTTAGACTACAAATGTCTAATTTAACAAGAATTCAACCACAGGTGAGTCTAATTATTCATTACACAGTTGTCCAGCAGACAGTTGACTATAAAAGGGTGTTAAAAACCCCTTCCCATTTTATGCTGTCAGCAATGGCACCACATGGAAGAGAAATGTCACAAGACCTGAGAAAGAAAATAATTTCTTTACACCAAAAAGGTGAAGGCTACAAGAAGATCAGCAAAGCTTTATTTATCAGTCAGAATACTGTAGAAAAAGTGGTACAAAAATTTAAAAAAAGATGGAACTGCAACCATCTCACAGAGACGTCCAGGTCGTCCATGGAAGTTAACTCCTCGACAGGAGCGTCTTCTGATGAGAAGGGTTGAAGAAAATCGGCATGCAAGTTCACTGCAGTTATCTAAAGAAGTAGAAAGCCAAACTGGGGTGACTATTTCCCGTGACACAATGCAGCGTACACTGCAGAGGAATGGCATGCATGGGTGCCGTCCACAAAAGAAGCCTCTCCTAAAGCCCAGGCACAAAAAAGCCGGCCTAGAGTTTGCCAGGGCCCATGCGGACAAAGATGAAGACTACTGGGACTCTATACTCTGGAGTGATGAGACCAAGATAAATGTTTTTGGAACTGATGGCTTCAAAACTGTATGGCATCGCAAAGGTGAGGAATACAAAGAAAAATTCATGGTACCTACAGTGAAACATGGTGGTGGCAGTGTCCTTATGTGGGGCTGCATGAGTGCTGCTGGTGTCGGGGAGCTGCATTTCATTGATGGCATCATGAATTCACAGATGTACTGCTCTATACTGAAAGAGAAGATGCTACCATCACTCCGTGCCCTTGGTCGTCATGCACTTTTCCAACATGACAATGATCTTAAACACACATCTAAGGCCACTGTTGGAGTTCTGAAGAAGAACAGAGTGAAAGTGATTCATTGGCTCCTGATCTGAACCCAATCAAACACCTATGGGGAATTCTGAAGAGACGAGTTGAGGATCACTCTCCATCCAGCATACAGTCTCTAAAAGAAGTCATTCTTGAAGAATGGAAAAAGATAGATGTTGCAAAATGTCGCCAACTTGTTCATTCCATGCCTAGAAGACTTGGTGCTATCATTAAAAATCATGGAGGTCATACAAAGTACTAGATGTAGTAGTTTTTGTTGTGGGGTGTACTCATTTTTGCATCACCCTAATTTGAGTAAAACTGAAAAATGTGTAATCTAAGTTATATTATTAACTTTACTTTCATGTTATAAGTTAAACAGATGTTATTTTAAACGTAGTCTTGTCAACATTTTGGAAATTGTTTTTGTGTTCATTGAAATAGTGGCTGCGTCCGAAACCGCCTACTTCTCTACTATTTAGTAGGGGAAAAGCAGTAAGTGAGCGAATAAGTATGTCCAAAGCCTTAGTAGTCAAAAAAGAGTAGGCGAAAATTACCTGGGTGACGTATTAATTCTCGTGAGATTCAGACATGTGTCTACTTAAAGTGCGTCCGAAACTGCCTATTTCTCTACTATTTAGTAGGGGAAAAGCAGTAAGTGAGCGAATAAGTATGTCCAAAGCCTTAGTAGTCAAAAAAGAGTAGGCGAAAATTACCTGGGTGACGTATTAATTCTCGTGAGATTCAGACATGTGTCTACTTAAAGTGCGTCCGAAACTGCCTATTTCTCTACTATTTAGTAGGGGAAAAGCAGTAGGCGAGCGAATAAGTATGTCCGAAACCACAGTAATAAAAGAGTAGGCAAGAAGTTCCCGGATGGCCTACTGCTTCCGCCCAGATTCTGAAGTGTTCCTCGATGGATACTTTTCTATCCCAGGAGGCCACGGGAGAGGATACGTCATAATCGAACACAGAGGAGAAAGGCGGCGCGGATGCTTTCAAATGTGAGTAAACACATTGCCTGTGTTAAAATCGCATTTGTTGAGCTACTGTAGAGTAAACTGTTGAATGTGTAAAGATGCTAGACAGCATAGTTGTGATTTTGCAGTAAAAACACGTTTTATTATGTATAGAACAGGGGAGCTTCAGTAAACACACGTTCGTCTCCAAAGTGGATTTACATGAATTGTAAACCATATACATCATAAAGATGCTTACTAAATGTTTTTTTAACATCTGACAGGAACATCTTCTTTAAGTATTATGACTTATGAGTGATGGATTATGTATTATGAGTGATGTGTGTGTGCTATTATGTAGAATTCACTGTTGTCAAAACTGTTTACATTACATGAATTAAAATAATGTAAATAAATAAATATACCTAAAATAAAAATAAGTTATCTATTGTATTTGTCCATTAGTACTGTTGATAAATTAAGGAACATTTGTGTTGGATAAAAAGTGAGTTAACACATCATCAACTACCTCAACATGTAAATGTAGTTTTGAGCACATAAATATCAGAGGAAACTTGAGTCTTGTCTGGATGTTACAGGGACAGATGATCACGTGTGTTTATCCGGTGGAGAGAGACTGATGAAGGAATGATGCCATCAAAGGCTTTGAGTGACAGAAATGAATAAAAATCTACTTAAATCTTAAGTTGTAGTTTATTTTAATTATTGCAATTTCAAACAAAGTTATTACAGCACTTTTCTGATTCTTGATGTCTGTGATGTCTAAAGTAAGATCATTTTGTTACTTATACAGAAATCAGATGACATTGTGCTGTTAAAATGATTGCATTTGTATGATGTTTGTGCATTTTTGTAGGATGTGAAATGTCCTCAGACTGGTGTGAGCACTGAGAGCCACAGCAGATCCTGGGAATGGTGTAGAGCCATGGATGAGACCCTCCATCACTCCTCCTGCCCTTACTGCCTCATCTGGACCGGATGTTGCTGTGGTCTCTTCATCCTCAGTGAGCCCAGAGCCAGCGAGAGCATCTAGAAAAAGACCAAAAGATTGAGGATGTGATTTTGGTCCAGTTTGTTCTGCTGGTTTCTGTTCATACAATGGAGCCTGACTTTCATAAGCTTCAAAAGCATCATCAAATAATGTCATGAAGCTTCTGGAATTCAGGCTCCATTGACTGATATTGTATGAACAGAAACCAGCAGGACAAACTTGATCAAAATCACCTTTTGTGTTCAGAAGAAGAAAAAAAATGAACACAGGGATTAAACAGTGTGAAGGCGAGTAAATAATTACTGAATTTATATGTTTGGGTGAACTAACCCTTTATGATCCCAAATAGAAACTGTATGAAATGTATGTATGCATTTATATTACAGTAGTACCTTGAAAAAGGTACACTAGACACTAACAAAAAAGGATTTACAAAAATCACATTTACATTTGGCAGATGCTGTTATTCAAAGTGACTTACAGTGCTCTTATTACAGGGATGATCCCCGTGGAGTAACCTGGAGTAAAGTGTCTTGATCAAGGACACACTGGTGGTGATGGCTGCGGAGATCGAACCAGCAACCTTCTGCTTACCAGTTCAGCGGTTTAACCCACTACACCACAAAAGTAATAAAGCTACAACAAAAATTAGCCTGTAATTGTAAAAATATGAAAGGAAATATGGCAAGAAACAGAATGCTGACACGAATTGTAAAATGTTTTAATCAGTTTATTTAGTCATGCTGATGGAGAGCACACAAATGTTTGGAGCAGAAACAGCAGCAGCCAGATTGTCCCGCACATCATGTCCCACTCTTGCTTCAAGGTTGTGGGGTTCAGGGGTCCATCATCATGGTCTTCCTCATCCTCTGGATCAACGATGTCCCCATTGAGAAGAGCAGCAGTGAGGGACATGATGGATGACAAAGACAGGCGAAGGTGTTCATGGTGGTCAGCTGCTTCATCAAAATAAAGCTGCAGAATTGGCACAGCTGTGTTCAGGTGGCAGTAGGATGTGGGGATCACCGCCCGCAAATACATGATTGTTAGAACAATAAGTTTGAATAAAGCTTTGTTTCATGTGCTGTTGACTTGTATATGCATTTATTTATTGTCATTGCTACTTTTTTTAATTCTTTTACTTTTTTTTTTATTAATTATGCTATTATTATCAGTAAATTTATTTATTTTATTATGCATTAATTCATTGCTCGACTGTAAATTGAGTTGTATTCACATCAGCTGTAATTGTCTAGTGTGTGTTCATGCGTAGCTATGTCATATGACAAAACATTACATTTTGCTTGTTTTACTAAAGAAGTAAAACAAAAAGTAATATAATTAAGTTTTGGTCAGCATTTATCATTATTATTGTGTGTAGGTGTTGGGGTGGGCTAGCAATGCAATTCATTCTGGGGTAATCTTAATTTTTTAAGTAGTTTATATTTATATTTTTTGAGTATAAAATCAACAGTCTTCTCCAAAGGCGAGATCTTCGAGCAGCTGTCCGACGTCTCCTTTGTGCAGACATTGCTAACACTAAGGAAAACCTGTCTAGGTAGGGTTGTCAAGTTATGGTGCTGTGAGGGGTTAGTGCACCTGTTGCTCATATCTTTATTTTTATTGCAGGACCTATAATTACATAGAAGATCAGGGAAAATACCATGGTTGTATCTTTAACAATGAACAATAATAAACAAATATGGGTTTGTATACATCATAGTTTGAGATTATATACACAGACAAAGCATGATGACGAGGTTAAATATTTTGAATACATCATCATAATGCATAAAAAGTATTATTATTATTTATAAGCCTGAGGGACGAAGCTAGAGCTATTTCAACAAGAAAAAAAGGAAAACGTAAAGGAGATTTATGCCACTTTTGCTTGTGGATGAACATTTTTGCATATAAAATAAAGAAATTAACAATATATTCACGCGAATTTGGGTTTTCGTAACAAAAAATATACTGTGGGTCACATTATTAGTTAAAAATATAAGAACTTAAAATTAACCTAAAATATATTAGTTGTACTACAATTACAAAATTACTGGGCAGCTGTTTCTTCAACAAGACCACAAAATGAGCAAGTTTAATCAATGTCAAGATATTTACAGATAGATTAATTAAACCTGTCACTCATATCTTTTAAGTTGTTGCGCTTGTGATTTAGTCGTAGGTCACATGATAACGTCAACATGGCGGATTATGTCCGGATCGCATTCATACTCAACGAGATTTGGCTATTAAGTACCTACTCTTTTAGTGCTCGTTAAGTAAGTACTTATTGAAATTAAGTACCTACTCATTGAGTAGGCGGTTTCGGACGCAGCCATTGTTTAAAATGTTACTTTTCAAAGGGGGTGTACTCATTTACGCTGAGCACTGTATATACACACACACACACACACACACACACACAAAGACTGTAGTCTTGTCACTTTGCTGGTTATATTGCTGTTGGTTTAAATATAACCACAGCTCAGCAGAAAGAAATGGATCTTTACATCAACAAAAAGCTGGAGTTCATCATATGTAACTTCTGATCAAATGCATCCTAGCATGCCACAATAGTTTTGCATTTGAGCACATATTTAAGCTAGGCAGAGCAAAATACCTAATTTTCTTAAAGAATAATGAAAGAACAATACGTTCTATATACTACCTGTCGTGAATATGGCTCCCACGGCTCATCCTCCGGACCGCCGGAGGGAGCCATCTCCGGAATATTGACTCTTTGCCATTCGGACTCCATTTCCCATAGGCCCTCATTCCTGGGACTGATTGCACTTTCACCTGCACCACATCACATACACACTATTTAAGACACGCACGCACACCATATCTTTGCGAAGTCTTGATTTGCTACGGTAGTCATTCTGAGCGTTATTTCTGTGGACTGATATCTTGTTATTACCCAGACTGTTTGTTGTCTGTGAACCTCTGCCGCCTGCCCTGAACTTTGCTTGTACCCTGGACTGTGATTGTTTGTCGCCTGTCTTGATCTCTGCCTGTGACCCGTCTCTGATTCCTGCTGCCAGCCTCGACCCCTGCCTGTCCCTGACTACGGTATTGTTCTGCCCTTTCCTGTACTGCTGCTGTGTTTAATAAAGCTGCTTATGGATCCACACACTGTTGACCTATCATTACAGAAGACTTCGCCATCCAGCGATCCAGCAGCTTGGTCACAGATTTCCACCGAGCTATCCGCTCAAGCCAATCAGTTAGCGATGCATCACCATCAACTGAACCGCCTGACGTCGCTAACAGAGGAATTGGTAAAGACGCTACAAGGCCTACGACTCACTTCCGCCGAGGTCGTCACGCCGCCTCGCGCTGCGCCTGCCACGCCTGCCTTTCCCGCCTCTCCAGTGGTGAACCCCCGCCTAGCTCTGCCAGAGAAGTTCGATGGCACACCAACGAAGTGTAAAGGTTTCCTTCTCCAATGTTCACTATACGTTAATCAACAACCCTCGCTGTATCCCACAGAAACCAGTCGCATATCCTTCGTGTGCTCTCTGCTTACCGGCAAAGCGCTGGATTGGGCCACTGCTGTCTGGAGAGATGATAGCTCAGCATTCCCCACATTCGCCGAGTTCCTACGATGATTCAGAGAGGTGTTTGAACATCCCGCGGGGGGCCAAAGTCCGGGCGATCAGCTGCTCTCTCTCTCTCAGGGCAAATCAACGGTGGCTGAGTATGCTTTGCAGTTTCGCACTCTGGTGGCGCAAACCAACTGGGTGGAAGACACATTGAAATTACTGTTTCGTCGAGGCCTGACCATGGAATTGCAAGCGGAGCTCGCCTGTCGGGATGAAGGTAACTCATTGAACTCATTCATCGAACTTTCCATTCACATTGATAATCTCATCCGCTCACGACGCCGAACGCGAGCCGCCAGTTCTACCAGTTCAAACCCTGAACCCATGCAGCTGGGCTATTCTCCGCTTCAACCCGAAGAACGAGAGTGGAGACTTCAAAGGCACCTTTGTTTGTATTGTGGTCAGGCCGGTCACTTCAAGATTAACTGCCCAGTGCGTCCCACGCCAACCAGATCCAAAGCGGTGAGTTCCTCCATCCTATCTGATTACTCACCCACCTGCCTCAAGATTCCCGTTCAAGTCAGTGTTAATGAACAAATTGTCTCCGCACAAGCCCTTCTGGACTCTGGTGCAGCTGGGAACTTCATGTCTGACACTTTCGTTAAAGAACACAATATACCCTTAACAGACTGCCATTTTCCGTTAACAGTGGAGGCGCTAGATGGAAAGCCGATCGGAGGAGGAAGAGTGGCATATATCACCGAGGAACTCGGACTGCAGATCGGAATCCTTCACCACGAACGCATACAGTTCTATGTCATTCATTCACCCAACAACCCCATTATCCTTGGTCTGCCGTGGTTTCAAACCCATGATCCACATATTTCATGGAAGGAGGGACAGATATTGCAGTGGGACGGCGCTTGCCATAAAAACTGCTTACAGCCAGTCATCCCCCTGCCAATCCAAACGGCCCAGCTGAACGAAACCAACCCCGAAAAGCTTAACATCCCCGCCGAATACGCCGATTTGGCTGTGGCATTCAGCAAACAGAAGTCGACTGAATTACCACCTCATCGCCCTGGGGATTGCGTCATCGAATTGCTGCCAGGTACCACACCTCCCAAGGGCAGAATCTTCCTTTTGTCACAGCCCGAGTCCGCTGCTATGAAAACGTACATTGAGGAGGAGTTAGCCAAGGGGTTCATTCGACCATCCACGTCACCCGCCTCGTCAGGCTTCTTCTTCGAACAACGAACAGTCCGCACCACCAACTGCATGTCCGCCGGGCCGCACATTTGTACCAGCTCCCCTAAGAGACAAGGGGAGCTGGTTTTGCACCACGTTCATGACCTCCCCAGTTCTGGTCACCCAGGCATCACCGCCACTCACAGCCTTCTCCAAAATCAATTCTGGTGGGACTCCATGCTCCAAGACGTCACTCAGTTTGTCTACAACTGCACAGCCTGCCAAACATCCAAGACCCCTCACCAATCCCCAGCTGGCCTGCTTCAGCCATTGCCCATTCCACAACGCCCCTGGTCGCACATCGCCATAGACTTTGTCACCGACCTTCCTGCTTCACAGGGCAACACCACCATCCTCACTGTTATTGATCGCTTCTCAAAGGCCTGCCGCCTCATTCCTCTGCCCAAGCTCCCCACTGCTTTCGAGACCGCTGAATTGCTCTGCAATTTCGTCTTCAGGTTTTATGGATTACCTGAGGACATAGTGTCAGACAGAGGTCCTCAGTTTACTTCTCGAGTCTGGTCAGCATTCTTCAAGAACCTAAATGTCAACGTCAGTCTCACGTCTGGCTACCACCCCGAATCCAACGGGCAGACAGAACGAATGAATCAAGAACTTACCCGCTTCCTCCGCACCTACTGCCAAAGAGACCAGCTAGAATGGAGTCGATACTTGATGTGGGCCGAATACGCTCAAAATTCCCTCAGAAAACCAGCCACAGGGATTACCCCCTTCCAGTGCGTCCTAGGCTATCAACCTCCTCTGTTCCCGTGGTCAGGTGAACCCTCTGAAGTCCCATCAGTCAACGAGTGGATGCGAAGGAGTGAGGAGACGTGGGACCTAGCGCGTTGCAGATGGTGATGAGCCATCAGGAGACAAGAGGTCCAGGCCAACCGACACCGACGACCGAACCCCCCGTACACTGTGGGGCAATGGGTCTGGCTATCCACCAGGGACATTTTAGAGACAAAATTGCTCAACATTTGCTGTTAATTATTCATTATATTTATATTAAATAAATTAAAATTATGAATAATTCATGACATATTCATATAATTAGGCCTATTATATTAATTAATATTAAACTTTGCTTTTAAATTAAAATAAATATAATACATGCATAATATATAAAGCTTTTAAACAGATTAAGCTTACATGTATTCTTTTGAGCTCTTTGTTAAACTATGTTAATTATTTGGTCTATTTGTTTGATTGACATGCATTGATATAGTCAGATATTTTCTTTCAGCTGCCTTCTCAAACTTTCACTGAATCAGTGTTTATTCCTGCTTTGTAAATGCGTTTAATTTCATATTTTTCATAACGATCTCTTAATCTTCGGAAGAGACATGAATTGCGCGGCTCTCTCGCGAGAAGTGAATCAAACTGATGTTCTTCTTGTTCCGTGTGACTGGCTGTTTGCCACACGTGTCACACTTTCAGGTGCACGCGCTTTGAAAACTCTGAATAAATACATACACATCTCTCACTTTTGTGCACGTGCCAACAACTTTGCTTTGAATAATGTTAATTTCAAAGCAGCTTTCAGTGTAATGTTACCATATCATTGCTCTTAACACTGAGAATTTGAATAATTGTAATGTGACGATCAGGTGCGGATATCTACATCAGAGATAATCATAGGAGCGGGTGGATGATTTGTTTTCACAGCGGATTCGGGTGACGTTAGAGCTGATCTGCGCATCTCTGGCATTCAACAACAAACTAAAACAAAACATTACAACAAAACGTGTGGAAGTTTTCTGAAATCACGCCCTATGTAAATTTGGATTGTGGCTCTAAGGGGAAATGCACAATAAATTATACAGTGGCAATAATACATATAGCCTAGACATTTTTTCCCCCAGAACGATCTTGGGACCCGGTAGCAACTCTTCCACGGACCGGTACTGGGTCACGACCCGGTGGTTGGGGATTTCCTGGAACAACATGCGTTATATTACTTCTCTGAGGCATACTTCTCTGGAATTTCTGCTAAAGGGCGCCCTCTAGCATCCAGTATGAAATAGACGTGTTTAATGCTCACTCCATCCTATTCTGGGGGGGGGAATCCTTCTCTCTAAAGAAATTTGTGGGAAAAATTGTTTTCCCCCCCAGTGAGAGTTTATATTTTCACAGTGTATGCATAAGAAGCACATATTTCATATTAAAAAGGATAGATTATTCCCTCCATGATTCACATTTAAATGCTCCCAAGACTTCATATTTATATTAGATACTGTATATGCGACTATGAACAAACTAAGACTTTATGAACATCTGTACAGATATGATCTATATCTACGTTAAAGATACGAGTCTGTAATGAATCCCACAACAACCACATTTTGCCTATATTTATTTTACTTTAAAAGTGCATCAACAATCAAAATCAAACAATAACCATATGAAATTGATGTAAAAGAAATCTACATTTTAAAGACTACAATGGAAATAACAACAACAAAATTAAAAACATGAAGCACATCTGTCTGATTTTCCACGGTTTCTTCTGGTTTAAAGCCCTTGTAATTTGCTGTAAAGGGAACAATGAGAAATACGAGGGTTTACTTTCAAAGCACAGTGTCTTTAAATGTGTAAATGTTATCAATAATCATACCTGTCCTCCACTGTTCTGTTGGACGGATAATAAACTTTAAAGGAGAATCCACTTTTTGGAAAAGAACCCTGAAAGAGTAAGACAGCAACAGGTTTCACATCTAACCCACTGAATCGATGATCAGTCAGCATCAGTCCAGCCATAATAAACATATCTCTCACACACACACACACACACACACAGAACGCCTTATATTTCATATAATGTCAGCAGTGGCTTGAGTACCGGGTTGATGCACAGGCAGTCTGTGTTGGATATGTTGAAGGGGTCGTATTTGTCAGCGAAGACAATGACATCAGGCACAGGATAAACGCGTAAGGCGTAATCATACGCCCAGTACACTGGACACACGTAGAGCGGGAGCGGCGTCAGGTGACCTTGTGACAGGATGGTTTTCACAAACTGTTGAACAAATGCAAAATTAACCAAACAGGTGCAACTTTCTGCATGTCGGCAAGCAATTTAGAGTACAATCTTTATAAAAAGCTTAATAACTTAAAGGGTTAGTTTGAATGAAACTTGAATGATCCAAAAATGAAAATTCTGTCATTCCAAACCCATAAGACTTTCATTAATCTTCAGAACAAATATAATAAAGATATTTTTGATGAAATCTGAGACTCTGACGTTTCAAAAAGTTCATAATGAGAAACTAATCCATATGAATCGAGTGGTTTAGTCCAAATTTTCTGAAGAGACTCCATTGCTTCAACAGATTTAATTTAGGCATCGCATGGATACACATATAAAGCTCTGGCTCACATGGGAGGGGATATCCAGGTTGCTGCTGGGGAGTCGAACACAGTTTCGGCACATCTTGTTGACGAGGTCTTCTCGAATCACCACCATCTCTTGACTGCAGTACTGTATCCTGATACATAATTATTGAATAATATGAATGAAGAGTACTAGTGATTAATGCACACATCAGTCATGATTCAGAGAGCCGTCATATACCTGCAGGGGTTGGTGGTGAAGACGGAGAACGGCACGCGCTGTCTGAACTCCTCTGTGATGTGCTCAGCCAACGGAGGTCTGTCAGCAGAAAGAGATTTTACACTTTGACTGCTTATTCATTCGTTCAAGTAAGGTGATTGATTCAAACACAAATGAAGAAGGTTCAGCATGTGATGATGATGGAAACACTGGTCCAAACATTATACCTTGGTAAGACATTGCCGGGCCCGGGGTCTTCTGGTCTGGGAACAAACACAAAACGACTGCTGCAAAAACATATTCAGAGGGAGTCAGTGAAGTCCATTACGCAGTCGGACTCGTGTTTCACACTGTGTGTCAAGCAGGAGCTTCAGTACATCATCAAGCTTTCATGTGTCACAGTTTCAGGTTTAATTAAAATGTCTTACCTGTTGTGAATGCTGGGAAATTCACAAATCAGATCAGCAAGTGCTTTAAAAGAATCTGAAAACAACATTGTTACACTGTGAACAATTTGTTTTCCTTTAAAACGTGATTGTGTAACAGCAAAAGCTCTGAAGAGATGGCGAACCTTTGAGAGTTCGGAGCTGGTTCCTGCCGTAAGGAGCGGAGGAGAAATTCCCACAAAATATGAAGCAGGTGGGCGGCATGGCAGAGTAGCCTGCAACGATTTATCTCAGTCAGTCGCACACATACACATTCATGAAGGGATTTTACAGCAGTGAATTTAGACACTGTGATTATACTAATAATGATGCCGTAATAAAACATTTCACAGTATCATTTGGAGGGTGATCCGAGAGAATCCGAACCTGAGAACATGGTGTAGATCTTCTCCAGGACCTCCACACTGTCCAGCCACACGTCCGAAACCATCACAAACATGGCGTCTTCATTCTCCTCCTCCAGCTGCTTGAGTTTGGCTGACGCTTTGACCGCAGTGGTGGACGGCCCACCAAAGAAGTTTATATTGCCATAATACGCCCTGTATGTAGACAAGAAAACACCATGAGGATGCAGAGCGATGTCAGCTGCACAGTGATTTGATATTCAACAGTGCTTTGATCTGCCTGCATTGACACTATTCTTTAAGAGCTGCTGTGCAGCCAAATAATGTACCAGTTATCAATGTAAAGCTGCTTTGACACAATCTACATTGTAAAAAGCGCTATATAAATAAAGGTGACTTGACTTGACAGTCCATGTCACAGTGAACAACAGCTAAAGCACACCTGGTGAATGAAGAGGGCTCTGTGGGTACCATCCTGTGAACGCAGACAGAGCATGTGATTATAGAGATCCAGATCAGGGTCAGGAGTTTCAGACGGCAGAGGGAAAGAGACGCACCCTCAGCCAGAACGAAGCAGGACTCGGTGTAAAGGCCGCTGTGAAACTGGTATGATGAGCGTTAAGGAACAAACTCAAGACATTCTCTGAGACAGCAGCACATCTGCTTCATGATAAGCACAGGAAGGATATATAGATTCAGCTGTACTGTGCCACTGAGGTCCTCCAGGTAGAACTTGCCCTGAAAGTACAAGAGAATATATCAACATAAAAAAACCTTGAAGCAGGAAGCAAGTGTTTTGTGTTTTCTCTCGCTCAAAGATCAGTCGCTCTATCAACTCATCAACAGGCTAATGTTTCAGTCAAGGGTGTAGGAATCTATACTGATGTGTCTTTAGCAACACTTTCAATCAAACAATACTCATATACTACCACTGTTGTTGTCATTTTGGCTACATTTAAATGGGTCACACCAGTGACATCACCTGAAAAGTTAAACCAAAAAGGCTAGAAGGTGCCGCTCATTCAAAGACGTGCATTTGAGGGCTCCAGACTAACATTTGAGAGCAGCGGCGCTGGTGCTAGGAAGTTCTTCAGAAGGTGGCGCTGGGATTTTTTTTAATCATAAAGGTAATTTAATCATATTACTATTGTTCTGCATTAATAAGTGCAGTTACTAATAATATTACGTTTATTCATTGGAAATTTGACAGTAAAGCACTGATCTTGAATTGAGATGCAGATAAAATTAACTTATTAACAGTAATGTTCAAAAACATTTTTATAGGGAAAAATTTAAATATTCTACTCTTATTAAATCAGTTAAATTCAGTGATTATAAAAGGAGCGCTCTTTACTTGCTTTGTGAGTAATTCAGTCACAATTTGAAGAAGTTCTTGTTTTTCATGAGACTTTTCCTACTTGGCCATATATTAGGGAGTCATTAGTGCTCCTCTGCCGCCATCTAGTGGTAATTTCATGTCTTTTTTTTTAAAAAAAGTTTTGTTTGCCTAGAAGTGTTAGTTTTCCATAATCTTTAAACTTAGATTACAAATCATCACATTAAAAATAACATTACAATAGGATAATATTTAGAGCTTTTAAGTGCTGAAAAAAGTGTGAAGCACTTTAAAAAGTCCTTGAAAAGTGCTTGAATTTCACTCCCAAAATTTTATATGAACCCTAAAATTAAGCATTCGAAAAGCATTCGAGTATTTCTGTCACAATACCATAGTTTCAGCAAGTGTTACTACATTACATCCATGGTGATTTGTGGACTGGAGAGCCTTAACTTGTTCGTGGCACAGTGTTTCTGCCGTTTGATCTGATATCTGTGGTTTATAGCAGAGAATTGACCCTTTGCTGAGAGTTTGATTGACAGGTGATCTAACCAATCATAATACAGTCAGGGGATTTAGTAGATTAACGTTGGTGGACTTGAACAGTGGTGTGTACTGACGTCTTTCCGTGGTTGAAACAGCATTCCTTCTGATGTTCATTCATGTTTAATTGATGCTATAAATCATAGTTATAGTAGCGGTTTGCGAGGCTGCTTTCCAGCGATCTGTCACAACATATTAAAGAGCCACAAAACAGTATTTTATTGTTTAAATTTCTTTAAAAATTACAAATTTGAAATTTGAGACTGTTTCATGTACAGTGTCATTAAGAGACGGTCTGATCCTTTATGTGGGCATTATGTGTATGTGCGGAGATGTTGACGACTGCTCTATGGACAGAGTAAAGTTAAAGTTAAGTTTGTTGAACTTCCTCCTTGCCATCATTAGCTACCTTTAATTACAGAATTCATTTGCTGAAGTCAATATAGGCTAAAAATCTTAAAGTCAATAGCTATTCCTCTCTGTCGGCCTCCATCTGACTGAAGACACAACTCGTCTGAAAGCACTTAACTAACCATGAACATCCAGTCCTGACGGCTGAAGAGAATCAGCATGACCAGGAGAAGTAAAGGAATACCTCTTTAAGCTGAGAGATCATCCCGAGAACGATCACCTCTCCGACTTTAGCTGTGCTGCCCAGAAGAGCTTCCACCGTCTTCAGCTGCAATATGAACAGATGATTCACTCACAGATCATGAAGCAGCGACTGAAAACGAATCTGCAACGGTCTCAACAGTGAGGTTTGCTCAGTTTTACCTGGAATTTGTTTCTCCCTTCATCTGGAGTTGAACCGATAACCGGAGGAGTGAAGAGCTCATGCCTGTGTGTTCGCTGTTGTACAGATAATGATGAAGATTAACAGGTGTCTCAGGTGATTTCACCACTAACATCACTGATCCTGCAGCTTTATTAACACATTATCACATGATCGACTTCATTTAGCTTCATTAATTCACTGCAAATGATCTGATGAAAACCCCAGTTATCTAAACTGCTCAGCGTGACTATTATTCATGAAGATATTATAAACTTTATGAATTTTTGTGAAGCTGCTTTGAAACAATGTGTATTGTGAAGGTGCTATACGTATAAAACAGACTTGTTTCAGTGCAGCGCTTTATTGATTTAGTGTTCAGTCATTCACAATGCATTACAATTACAATGGTCACATGTCTTCCTGAATACCTGCATATACATGATTCCTTCTAACACTTGTGATTGGATCACCTGACACGGATGTTAATCTGCACACGCTATGATTCAGGAACTAAAATAATATAAGCAGATATAAAGTGCCTTGCCTGTTGTAGGACGGTGTATCTCTCTCTGAAGAGCTCGGCTTTATCTCGGGACAGACCGCAGAGTTTAGGAGTCGGATGATTTGTCATGCCAATACTAGAAGAGTGATAAAATGATCAACAGATGGAAAATACCTTCATTCACACACTCTAAAAAATGCTGAGTTAAAAACAACCCAAGCTGGATTGAACATGGACAAACCCAGTGGTTGGGTTAAATGTTTGACCCAACATGCTGGACAGTTTTATTTTACTCAAATATTGTTTAAAAAAAATATAAATATTGACTTAAAATATTGACCTAAAATTAACCCAAAATATGTTGGAAATTAAAAATCAGACACATAATTACTAGAGGCAACAATAATAATCAAAAGGTGAACATTTATTAATAAGCAGTTGAATAAATGTTTATTGTGTATTAATCTTATTAATGAATGTTCATTTATTAAACATATTAATAAATGTTAATTCCCAACATATTTTGGGTTCATTTTAAGCAAGCAATACAGTAATTTTCAAACAATAGTTGGGTTAAAATTGTTGTGTTTGTCAATTTTCAAGCCAGCATTTTTTAGAGTGCATGAACACAGCAGATGACACACTACACATTACATGGTTTTCATGGATATTGTTAAACATATTGTTGATATTGTTAAATAAAACTTGTTTTCAGTAATAAAAATAAAACTGAAAAAAAAAAAAAATTGATGAAACAGTTGAAGTATTAAATTACCAAAACTAAAATTAAAATAAATTATAGAAATAATAATAATGTCAAAAGCAGATAATATTTGTAAAAGTTAAAATACAATTAAAACTGAAAATAAATAAAAGCTATATAAATTATTACTACATAGATAATACTAAAATGACACTGGTTTACACTCAAAAACAAACCACATGCACTTGATTAGCATTATTATATTATTTCATTATTAATTATTCCTTACTGTACAAATTTCTTTCTTTCTGTGCTGAAGATGAATCGAGGAACATCAAACGCTCCAATAATGTTGAAAACATTGTCACTGTAACCAAAGAACATAAATGTGACTGGATGTAAACACACTATACACTTAAATGTGTGTGAGAGTGACAGAGAGAGAGAGAGAGTGAGAGTGTGTGTGTGTGTGTGTGTGTGTGTGTGTGTGTGTGTGTTAGTTCAGATGTTTGACACACTCTTACATGGTCTCGTCACATGACTGACTGCAGTCCTGAACAGCCGCTTCTGCCACAGACAGTTCAATCATGCTGGAGGACACTGACAACACAGACAGAACTCATCACAACAATCATAATCATAACAATAACAATCATCATCACAGCACTGTGGTAAAACAGACATACGAGGCTGCTTTTCAACAGCATCTAAGATCCGCTCCAGAACTTCATCCAGATCCGCTTCACTGACGGACTCCAGAACCTGCAGCAGAAAGCGGCTGGACTCACTGCGAGAACAACACAAAACATGTGGAAAATCATCAAACCTAGTAAACACGTCGCGAATAAACATAACTAATGTTTGATTAACCGAGTCTCACGTACGGTCGCAGGATTAATCCGCGCATTTTAAATCCCGCGCTCACTTTCAGCTTCACTCTGCGCGCGTCCATCTTCATCTGCTCCCGCCGAAGTGACGCTTCTGCGCTATCAGCTTCCGTAAACATCTCACACTTTTCAAAATAAAAGACGGCTTTAGTTCCTGGGCTACAGTTAAATTTCTCCTTGTTTGTAGCAGTTTGGTTTCATATAGTACCATTTGTTTGTAAAAGAATAAGGCGGTGACAGAACAATAAAGAGAGAGAAGCTCTTTTCCACACGCGCGCCCAAGTGTTTCTCCGCGGCTGTGCGCGTGACACGAGCTGCTGTTCTCTGTCAGCTCGTAACAGTAACGTTACTAGTATCGGCACGGTTAATAACGTTAATAATCTTGATGAGTGAAATAGTGGCTCGAGAGAGAAGCGGACACACCGCGGCGACGGACGGACAGTATTTATATGTCTGGGGTGGTTATGTGGTAATATAAGTAGTTCACATATTTCTGCTTAAATATGGACAGTGTTTAGCGTTTAACAGTTCATGTTTAATAACGCCTCATTTCATTTAATAGTGTTGTAATCACTAAACAAATAAAAGTGATTGTTTTTTGCTTCAGTCGGTGGCGGAACATGAAGTTTTACTTCCAAATGACGAGCTTTGGTTGTATGACTTAGAAACTGGGTTATGGTAAGAATGCTTTATGACTGTCAACAAGCAGCTGTTTGTGTGCGTGTGCCCGTGTGCTTGCGCGCGCGCGCACGTGCGTGTCTTAGTATCTTTAACATTAAAGGGCTAGTTCACCCAAAATGAAAATTACGTCATGATTTACTCACCCTCAAGCCATCCTAGGTGTATATGACTTCTTTCAGACCAACACAATCGGAGATATATTTAAAAATATCCTGGCTCCTCCAATAATGGTACTGAATGGGGGTGCAAAAAACAATGCACCCATCCATAATAAAAGTACTCCATACGGCTCCAGGGGGTTAATAAAGGCTTTCTGAAGCAAAGCAATACATTTTTGTAAGAAAAATATACATATTTATTATAAATTCAAATAACTAGCTTGTGGCAGACGGCTGTACGCATACTGCGCAAGTCGACTTGCGGCACAAGAGTAACCAGTGACGCGATGAATGACACAGCTTAGACGCCTCTAACGGTTCAAACAAATAGGGCTAACCCTAACCCTAACTCTAACCCTAACCCTAACCCTAATCAATAGAGAAAAGCCCGTACCTACTCACACCCTAAACCTAACCATAGTAGCCTGGTGCAAAATAGACCTAGTCGTATAAGCCCTTAGGTGCTTTACCCTAGATTTGTTTTTTGTTTTTTTTGGATCAATTAATTCATTAATTCTAGGCCCAATGCCCATATGGGAGAAACTCCGAGTCGGGAGCATGGTATAGTCTAACAGGCGTCTGCCCGTGCATTTCCTCAGTCTCCCTATTCCAAACCTTCCTAGACGAGTGCTAGGTTGGGGGGAGCTGTTGTAATTTTTAAACTCCTAACCCATAAAGCCGGCAGACAAGGGGAACGCCATTGTCATCCTAGACAAAGAACAATACATATGGGAAGGCAACAGACAGTTGGCAGTAAAAGAGCATTATTGTACCCTCCAGGAACCTATATATCCACGGACCAGAGTCATAGTGGAGGAAATACTAAATGAAATGGTAGAACATAAAATTATTAGGGGGGGTGCAGAGGGATTATTTATTAGGGGATAGCCTTCCAATGCCTAAATGATTCAATTTACTTCCTAAAATCCATAAGGAACCAGAAAAGTGGAGTTCAATATATTCGGCCATATAGTAAGTTTTGCTATTGCAATCCGACACAACCCATATGTAAATTTTAAGCAGGTCTGGAATGTCTTTCAATATGTTGCATACATTAAGTCACTTTTTTGTGTAAAATATTTTCACTATACATATAGCTTGAAATTAGCAGCAAGGATGCTGTGGTCTTTCCATCTTATGTGCCAGGACACTGGATGCTGTGTGTGAGTCTGCTTAGATGTTGCATTACTTTAACCTACCAGTTGTCGTACAAAGAGAAAAAAGCTACATTTTGTATGTTATTCCTTGATATTATGCATTCTCTAACAACTTAACACATGGTAAAATTTTTCAGATCATGAAGTAAAAATTGAGTGAATTCTATTTTCTCAAGTGCTTTGTCTAAAAAAATGTTATGTTCTATGGGTTAGCCTGGTTCTGCATTCAGTTCTGTTTTTTGTTTTCCTATTTCTATTGACTTTGTTCTCATCCTATACAATTTAAGAAACACACTTTACTTGAAACAATTTTATATTTATCAATTTTGTGCATATTTGCAATGAGAAGAAAGCCGTGGAAAAAGTAAAGGTTGGACAGTTCTTGTTAAATCTGCCTTTATTATTTTCTGTTTTAAATTTCCTTCACCCTATCAAATTTAGTTTTGCGGGGAACTAAATTTAGTCCTGTCACTTGCATATTGTTGCCCTATTGTTAGTTTGATTGCTTCTATTGCTCTACTCATTTGTAAGTTGCTTTGGATAAAAGTAAATGTTTCTTTCTTAGTGTAACTGGTGGCTTGCGACGGCCAGTGTGATATGCGGCCAGCTATGAAAAATACTTTTATTCTGCGTTGGTAGCTTACAGGACTAGACAGTATTCTAGGTTGTCTTCGTTGTCAGTTAGAAACCTGGGTGTGCTCTTTGATACCAATCTTTCATTTGAAAGCCATGTGTTACGTACAGAAGGGGACGGAGACACAGATACGGGTTTAGCAGGTTTATTGATGGTAATGCAGAGCGTGAGCAGGATGCAGGTAAGTGAATGCAGATTGACAGAGCAGAATGATGAAGAGCTGGCACTGATACTTGGCTGGATGTTTCTTACAGAGAGCAAGGATGTCAGGAGACGAGGGAGCGTAGACACACTGGAGGAACACTGGAGACGAGGAGACACAGGGAATCACGGAGAACGCTGGAGACAGGTAATCGGAGAGCAAGGGAGTCCAGGAGGTAAGTTAACACAAGGTAAGTGTAAACGAGACCGGACAGTGACTGTGTGAACTGGTGTGTCTTTTATGTGGCTGTAGTGATGACTGTGGATTGGCGTCAGGTGAGGCTTGTTAGTATTCGGGAGAGGGAGTGCGATGTGATTGGGTGACTGTGGAGCCTGGCGTGTCTGTGACATTACCCCCCCCTCCACGGTCCGCTCCTGAGGACCGTGGACCCCGACGTCGTGGTGGCCGACCTCTACTTCGGGGGGCAGGCTTACTGGGATGTCTGGCGTGGAAGTCGTCAAGGAGACTGGGGTCTAGAACATCATTTCTCGGAACCCATGAGCGTTCTTCGGGACCATACCCTTCCCAGTCGACTAAGTATTCTAGGGAACCACCACGACGCCGGGAGTCCAAGATGTCTTTCACTTGATAGGCCACTCCGTCTTCTACGATGAGTGGAGGAGGGGGATCTTCGGAATCGCCAGGCTCTGTGGAGGGAAGGACAGAGGGATGGTGAGGCTTTAAAAGTGACACGTGGAAAACTGGGTGAATGCGATACTCAGGAGGGAGTTGCAGGTGATAGGTGACGGGGTTGATCTGCCGGATGACGGTGAAGGGGCCAACGAACCTAGGACTCAGTTTCCTACAGGGCAGGCGCATCCTGATGTCCCTGGTTGACAGCCAGACCTTCTGCCCTGGTTGGTAGTTGGGTGCGTGGGAGCGTCGAAGGTCGGCTGTCAACCGGCGCCTGCGTAGGGCTCGCTGGAGTTGCAGATGTGCTGAGTCCCAGACCCTCTCGCTCTCCCGGAACCAGTAGTCCACTGCCGAAACGTCAGAGGGTTCCCCATCCCAGGGGAAGAGTGGGGGCTGGTAGCCGAGCACGCATTGGAAAGGTGTAAGGCCAGTAGTGGGTTGACGGAGGGAGTTCTGGGCGTACTCGGCCCAGCCCAGGAACTGGTTCCAGGAGTCCTGGTGGCCGTGACAGAAGGTACGTAGGAAATGGCCAATCTCCTGTATCTTCCTCTCCGTCTGCCCGTTTGTTTGGGGATGGTAACCTGAGGAGAGGCTTACGGTCACACCTAGGAGCTTGAAGAAGGCCTTCCAGACTCGGGATGTGAACTGGGTACCACGGTCCGAAACGATGTCCTCAGGTAATCCATAATGACGAAAGACGTGGTTAAATAACAGTTCTGCCGTTTCCATGGCAGTGGGGAGTCCAGGCAGGGGAATTAAACGGCAGGACTTGGAAAAGCGGTCAACTATGACCAGCACACAGGTGCAACCATCGGAGACAGGAAGGTCGGTGATGAAATCTACTCCTAGGTGTGACCATGGACGAGTGGGAACGGGCAGAGGTAGGAGTTTTCCGGAGGGAAGATGGCGTGGGCTCTTTGAGATGGCACATTCCCTGCACCCTTGTACGTACCTTCTGACGTGGGATAGCATACTGGGCCACCAGAAGCGCTGTTTCAACAGCGAGAGGGTTTCGTTGACCCCGGGGTGGCCAGTGCCCAGTGAAGTATGTGTAGAGTGGATGAGGGGTGTGCGTCGTGACCGGGGTACATACTTCAATCCGGGGGGGCAACCCGGCGGAACGTTGGTGGAGGCATTGGTCTTGGGGAGCGTTTCTTCCGACCAGGAGATGAGTCGTTCGGGGATGATGGGCTCTGGATCTTCGTTATTCTCTTCTACACAATGGACACGGGAGAGAGCATCAGCTTTTACGTTCTTAGGACCGGGGCGGTAGGAAATGGTAAAATTGAACCTGGTGAAGAAAAGAGCCCATCTGGCCTGGCGGGGGTTGAGTCTCTTGGCATCACGGAGGTATCCTAGGTTCTTATGGTCGGTCAAGACCGTAAAAGGGTGTTTAGCTCCCTCAAGCCAGTGCCTCCACTCCTCTAGGGCGAGCTTGATGGCAAGGAGCTCGCGGTTGCCGATGTCATAGTTCATTTCCGCCGGGTTGAGTTTCCTGGAGAAGAAAGCACATGGATGGAGTTTGCTGGGATTCCCCTGCTGCTGGGATAACACCGCTCCCACTCCGGTGGTTGAAGCGTCTACTTCGACAACGAAGGGGAGCTCTGGGTCAGGATGGACCAGGAGGGGAGCGGTTGTGAAGGCGGTCTTGAGGGTCTCAAAGGCTTGGGTGGCGGCTGGTGTCCAGGACAGAGACTTGGGCTTACCACGGAGGAGGGTGGTGAGTGGACCGGTGATGGTGCTATAGTGCTGGATGAAACGACGGTAGAAGTTGGCAAATCCTAGGAATCTCTGAAGTTCTTTAATCGTGGAGGGAATGGGCCATTCTCTGACTGCGGTGACCTTCCTCTCGTCCATGCGGACGCCACTGTGGTCAATGATGTAGCCGAGAAAGTGCACAGATGGCTGATGGAAGGTGCACTTCTCGGCTTTCAGGAAGAGGTGGTGGCTTCGTAGGCGTTGAAGGACCTCCGCAACGTGTCGGCGATGTTCGGCCAGGCTCCGGGAGTAAATCAGAATGTCATCGATGTAGACCAGGACAGACCGGTGCAGGAACTCCCGGAGCACCTCATGCATGAAGTCTTGGAATATGGAGGGGGCGTTGACCAGTCCATACGGCATGACGAGGTACTCATAATGGCCAGTAGGGGTCACGAAAGCTGTTTTCCACTCGTCCCCCTCACGTATTCTGATGAGGTTGTACGCGCTGCAGAGGTCCAGCTTGGTGAACACAGTGGCGCCGCGCAGATGTTCCAGGGCCGCTGGGACGAGAGGAAGGGGGTAACGGAACTTGATGGTGATTTGATTCAGTGCTCGATAATCTATGCAGGGCCGCAAGCCTCCGTCCTTTTTCGCCACGAAGAAGAAGCTGGAAGCAGCAGGGGAAGTGGACGGACGGATGTAACCTTGCTTGAGCGCCTCGTCGATGTAATCCTCCATGGCTTTCTCCTCCGGAATGGATAGGGAATAGATTTTCCCTCTGGGCACTGGCTCACCTGGGATGAGGTCAATGGCACAGTCCCATGGCCGATGGGGAGGCAGCTTGGAGGCTTGTTTGGGACAGAAGACATCTCTGAAGTGGGAGTAACAGGCGGGGATATCCGTGGAACGGTTCTCGAGGGGGCTTTCCACAGTAGTCGCCCCAACTTGGATCTTCGGGGACTCAGGATAACTGGACGCGGGGAGTTCAGGGAAACAGTCTTGGAAACAATGGTTACCCCACTTCAGGATCTCTCCTGTCCTCCAGGAGATGGTGGGGTTGTGCTGCTCAAGCCATGGGCGCCCTAAGATAACGTCAGTTGTAGATTCCTCCAGAACCAGCAGCTGAATCTCTTCCATGTGAAGCACTCCCACCTGGAGACGAAGAGGTCCCACGCTGTAACGCACTTTCCGTAGTGGTTTTCCTGTTATCGCGTGGACTTGGTAGATCTTCGGCGTGGGAGTGGTTTTGAGATGCAGCTGGCGACAGAGGGCTCCGGAGATGAAATTTCCAGCTGACCCAGAATCGAGGAGCGCACAGGCTGAAAAGCAAAGTTTGGCGGCAGTAAGTGTTACTTCAATTGTGAGTGGTTTCATTCTATTCAGGGCAGGCAGGATGGCACTCACCATGGGCCGAGCAGGACGTAGGGGGCATTCGGCGATGTAATGCCCGGCACCACCACAATACAGGCAGAGATTCTGGGTCAGCCTCCTCTGTCGCTCAGCCGCTGAAAGACGTGAGTGCTCTACTTGCATGTTGTCATTAGCTGGTTCTGGAGGGCTGACGGACTCTGGCTGGCGGGAAAACGAGGGGAATAATGGCTGGCCCTGGTGCTCTTCTAAGCACAGCTGCATACGAGTGGCGAATCTGATGGATAGTTGAATGAATTTCTCGAGCCCGATGGAATCCTCGTATGCAGCGAGATGCAACCGCACACGTGGATCGAGGCCCTGACGATATGTCGTGATGAGGGCCTGCTCATTCCAGCCACTTGCAGCAGCGAGGGTACGAAACTGGAGGGCATAATCAGACACAGTTAGTGCACCTTGTTTTAAATTGCATAATCTCTCACCAATCGACGAGTCCCAGGCGGGTTTGCCAAAAACTTCCTTGAAATGAGTTGTGAAACTGGACAAGGATGATACAACAGGGTTGTTCAAATTCCATAGAGGTTCAGCCCATCGCAGTGCTTTTCCATGGAGTTGAGAGATTATGAAAGCTACTTTGGAGCGATCGTCAGGGTACAAGTGCGGTTGCATCTCCAGGACCAGCGAACATTGCAGGAGAAAGCCGTTGCAATCCTCCGCCAGACCAGAGAAGGGCGCCGGTTTGGCCATGGGACTGGCGACCACGGGAGGTGAAGGAACTGCGGCGGTGGATGCGGAAGTGTTCGCTGGTGTTGTTACCGTGGAGGTGCTGGCGAAAGTGCGACAAAGAACAGTGACCAGCTCTTGAATGGGATCCGGGGTGCTCATGCTGTCGGTGTTGGTCCGGTCTTCTGTTACGTACAGAAGGGGACGGAGACACAGATACGGGTTTAGCAGGTTTATTGATGGTAATGCAGAGCGTGAGCAGGATGCAGGTAAGTGAATGCAGATTGACAGAGCAGAATGATGAAGAGCTGGCACTGATACTTGGCTGGATGTTTCTTACAGAGAGCGAGGATGTCAGGAGACGAGGGAGCGTAGACACACTGGAGGAACACTGGAGACGAGGAGACACAGGGAATCACGGAGAACGCTGGAGACAGGTAATCGGAGAGCAAGGGAGTCCAGGAGGTAAGTTAACACAAGGTAAGTGTAAACGAGACCGGACAGTGACTGTGTGAACTGGTGTGTCTTTTATGTGGCTGTAGTGATGACTGTGGATTGGCGTCAGGTGAGGCTTGTTAGTATTCGGGAGAGGGAGTGCGATGTGATTGGGTGACTGTGGAGCCTGGCGTGTCTGTGACATTACCTCCCCCTCCACGGTCCGCTCCTGAGGACCGTGGACCCCGACGTCGTGGTGGCCGACCTCTACTTCGGGGGGCAGGCTTACTGGGATGTCTGGCGTGGAAGTCGTCAAGGAGACTGGGGTCTAGAACATCATTTCTCGGAACCCATGAGCGTTCTTCGGGACCATACCCTTCCCAGTCGACTAAGTATTCTAGGGAACCACCACGACGCCGGGAGTCCAAGATGTCTTTCACTTGATAGGCCACTCCGTCTTCTACGATGAGTGGAGGAGGGGGATCTTCGGAATCGCCAGGCTCTGTGGAGGGAAGGACAGAGGGATGGTGAGGCTTTAAAAGTGACACGTGGAAAACTGGGTGAATGCGATACTCAGGAGGGAGTTGCAGGTGATAGGTGACGGGGTTGATCTGCCGGATGACGGTGAAGGGGCCAACGAACCTAGGACTCAGTTTCCTACAGGGCAGGCGCATCCTGATGTCCCTGGTTGACAGCCAGACCTTCTGCCCTGGTTGGTAGTTGGGTGCGTGGGAGCGTCGAAGGTCGGCTGTCAACCGGCGCCTGCGTAGAGCTCGCTGGAGTTGCAGATGTGCTGAGTCCCAGACCCTCTCGCTCTCCCGGAACCAGTAGTCCACTGCCGGAACGTCAGAGGGTTCCCCATCCCAGGGGAAGAGTGGGGGCTGGTAGCCGAGCACGCATTGGAAAGGTGTAAGGCCAGTAGTGGGTTGACGGAGGGAGTTCTGGGCGTACTCGGCCCAGCCCAGGAACTGGTTCCAGGAGTCCTGGTGGCCGTGACAGAAGGTACGTAGGAAAACGGCCAATCTCCTGTATCTTCCTCTCCGTCTGCCCGTTTGTTTGGGGATGGTAACCTGAGGAGAGGCTTACGGTCACACCTAGGAGCTTGAAGAAGGCCTTCCAGACTCGGGATGTGAACTGGGTACCACGGTCCGAAACGATGTCCTCAGGTAATCCATAATGACGAAAGACGTGGTTAAATAACAGTTCTGCCGTTTCCATGGCAGTGGGGAGTCCAGGCAGGGGAATTAAACGGCAGGACTTGGAAAAGCGGTCAACTATGACCAGCACACAGGTGCAACCATCGGAGACAGGAAGGTCGGTGATGAAATCTACTCCTAGGTGTGACCATGGACGAGTGGGAACGGGCAGAGGTAGGAGTTTTCCGGAGGGAAGATGGCGTGGGCTCTTTGAGATGGCACATTCCCTGCACCCTTGTACGTACCTTCTGACGTGGGATAGCATACTGGGCCACCAGAAGCGCTGTTTCAACAGCGAGAGGGTTTCGTTGACCCCGGGGTGGCCAGTGCCCAGTGAAGTATGTGTAGAGTGGATGAGGGGTGTGCGTCGTGACCGGGGTACATACTTCAATCCGGGGGGGCAACCCGGCGGAACGTTGGTGGAGGCATTGGTCTTGGGGAGCGTTTCTTCCGACCAGGAGATGAGTCGTTCGGGGATGATGGGCTCTGGATCTTCGTTATTCTCTTCTACACAATGGACACGGGAGAGAGCATCAGCTTTTACGTTCTTAGGACCGGGGCGGTAGGAAATGGTAAAATTGAACCTGGTGAAGAAAAGAGCCCATCTGGCCTGGCGGGGGTTGAGTCTCTTGGCATCACGGAGGTATCCTAGGTTCTTATGGTCGGTCAAGACCGTAAAAGGGTGTTTAGCTCCCTCAAGCCAGTGCCTCCACTCCTCTAGGGCGAGCTTGATGGCAAGGAGCTCGCGGTTGCCGATGTCATAGTTCATTTCCGCCGGGTTGAGTTTCCTGGAGAAGAAAGCACATGGATGGAGTTTGCTGGGATTCCCCTGCTGCTGGGATAACACCGCTCCCACTCCGGTGGTTGAAGCGTCTACTTCGACAACGAAGGGGAGCTCTGGGTCAGGATGGACCAGGAGGGGAGCGGTTGTGAAGGCGGTCTTGAGGGTCTCAAAGGCTTGGGTGGCGGCTGGTGTCCAGGACAGAGACTTGGGCTTACCACGGAGGAGGGTGGTGAGTGGACCGGTGATGGTGCTATAGTGCTGGATGAAACGACGGTAGAAGTTGGCAAATCCTAGGAATCTCTGAAGTTCTTTAATCGTGGAGGAAATGGCCATTCTCTGACTGCGGTGACCTTCCTCTCGTCCATGCGGACGCCACTGTGGTCAATGATGTAGCCGAGAAAGTGCACAGATGGCTGATGGAAGGTGCACTTCTCGGCTTTCAGGAAGAGGTGGTGGCTTCGTAGGCGTTGAAGGACCTCCGCAACGTGTCGGCGATGTTCGGCCAGGCTCCGGGAGTAAATCAGAATGTCATCGATGTAGACCAGGACAGACCGGTGCAGGAACTCCCGGAGCACCTCATGCATGAAGTCTTGGAATACGGAGGGGGCGTTGACCAGTCCATACGGCATGACGAGGTACTCATAATGGCCAGTAGGGGTCACGAAAGCTGTTTTCCACTCGTCCCCCTCACGTATTCTGATGAGGTTGTACGCGCTGCAGAGGTCCAGCTTGGTGAACACAGTGGCGCCGCGCAGATGTTCCAGGGCCGCTGGGACGAGAGGAAGGGGGTAACGGAACTTGATGGTGATTTGATTCAGTGCTCGATAATCTATGCAGGGCCACAAGCCTCCGTCCTTTTTCGCCACGAAGAAGAAGCTGGAAGCAGCAGGGGAAGTGGACGGACGGATGTAACCTTGCTTGAGCGCCTCGTCGATGTAATCCTCCATGGCTTTCTCCTCCGGAATGGATAGGGAATAGATTTTCCCTCTGGGCACTGGCTCACCTGGGATGAGGTCAATGGCACAGTCCCATGGCCGATGGGGAGGCAGCTTGGAGGCTTGTTTGGGACAGAAGACATCTCTGAAGTGGGAGTAACAGGCGGGGATATCCGTGGAACGGTTCTCGAGGGGGCTTTCCACAGTAGTCGCCCCAACTTGGATCTTCGGGGACTCAGGATAACTGGACGCGGGGAGTTCAGGGAAACAGTCTTGGAAACAATGGTTACCCCACTTCAGGATCTCTCCTGTCCTCCAGGAGATGGTGGGGTTGTGCTGCTCAAGCCATGGGCGCCCTAAGATCACGTCAGTTGTAGATTCCTCCAGAACCAGCAGCTGAATCTCTTCCATGTGAAGCACTCCCACCTGGAGACGAAGAGGTCCCACGCTGTAACGCACTTTCCGTAGTGGTTTTCCTGTTATCGTGTGGACTTGGTAGATCTTCGGCGTGGGAGTGGTTTTGAGATGCAGCTGGCGACAGAGGGCTCCGGAGATGAAATTTCCAGCTGACCCAGAATCGAGGAGCGCGCAGGCTGAAAAGCAAAGTTTGGCGGCAGTAAGTGTTACTTCAATTGTGAGTGGTTTCATTCTATTCAGGGCAGGCAGGATGGCACTCACCATGGGCCGAGCAGGACGTAGGGGGCATTCGGCGATGTAATGCCCGGCACCACCACAATACAGGCAGAGATTCTGGGTCAGCCTCCTCTGTCGCTCAGCCGCTGAAAGACGTGAGTGCTCTACTTGCATGTTGTCATTAGCTGGTTCTGGAGGGCTGACGGACTCTGGCTGGCGGGAAAACGAGGGGAATAATGGCTGGCCCTGGTGCTCTTCTAAGCACAGCTGCATACGAGTGGCGAATCTGATGGATAGTTGAATGAATTTCTCGAGCCCGATGGAATCCTCGTATGCAGCGAGATGCAACCGCACACGTGGATCGAGGCCCTGACGATATGTCGTGATGAGGGCCTGCTCATTCCAGCCACTTGCAGCAGCGAGGGTACGAAACTGGAGGGCATAATCAGACACAGTTAGTGCACCTTGTTTTAAATTGCATAATCTCTCACCAATCGATGAGTCCCAGGCGGGTTTGCCAAAAACTTCCTTGAAATGAGTTGTGAAACTGGACAAGGATGATACAACAGGGTTGTTCAAATTCCATAGAGGTTCAGCCCATCGCAGTGCTTTTCCATGGAGTTGAGAGATTATGAAAGCTACTTTGGAGCGATCGTCAGGGTACAAGTGCGGTTGCATCTCCAGGACCAGCGAACATTGCAGGAGAAAGCCGTTGCAATCCTCCGCCAGACCAGAGAAGGGCGCTGGTTTGGCCATGGGACTGGCGACCACGGGAGGTGAAGGAACTGCGGCGGTGGATGCGGAAGTGTTCGCTGGTGTTGTTACCGTGGAGGTGCTGGCGAAAGTGCGACGAAGAACAGTGACCAGCTCTTGAATGGGATCCGGGGTGCTCATGCTGTCGGTGTTGGTCCGGTCTTCTGTTACGTACAGAAGGGGACGGAGACACAGATACGGGTTTAGCAGGTTTATTGATGGATATACGTATAGATTTTAAAATCTTGCTAATTACTTGCAAAGCTCTAAATGGATTAGCTCCCCAGTGTCACAGACACGCCAGGCTCTACACTCTCACAGACACAGCGCACGTCTTCACCAGAGTTTTAATCACCCACACCTGCAGCCCATCAGCACCTTCATCAACAGCAGCACAAAAGACTCACGCTCTCACTCAGTCACTGTCCGGCCTCATATGCACATGGTCTTACCAGCCTGCTTACCTAAAGGACTCCAATGAAGCTACTTACCTGTCTCCTGCGTTTCCCCTTCGACTCCTCGTTGTCTCCTCGTCTCCCATGAGTTCTTCTGTGTCTGCTCCAAGCTCTAGTTCTGTCGTAAATCTGCCATCCCTGCAGAACCAAGACAAGTATCAGTTCCTCTACAATATCTGCCAACGTATTATCTGCCATTACTCACTTGCACTCTGTCACTCATCTGGTTGTTCAATAAAACATCTGCACCTATATTCCTGTGTCGCTGTCCCCTTCTGTGTTGTAACACCCAGTACCTGAGCGAGCTCTTAATGCATTATAGTCCTTCATGTCTATTGCAATCTCAGAATTCAGGCCAGCTGATAATACCTAGAATATCAAAATCAACTGCAGGTGGTAGATCCTTTTCCTATTTGGCACCTAAACTCTGGAACAATCTTCCTAGCATTGTTCGGGAAGCAGACACACTCAGTCTAAATCTAGACTAAAAACGCATCTCTTTAACCTGGCATACACATAACACATTATCAATTTATATTTTCAAATCCGTTAAAGGATTGTTAGGCTGCATAAATTAGGTCAGCCGGAACTGGGAACATTTCCTATAACACCAGATGTACTCGTTACATCAGAAGAATGGCATCTACGCTAATATTAGTCTCTCTCTGTTTATCCCGAGGTTCACCGTAGTCAACTGGATCCGGGCCATATCCAGGTGAGACCAAGGACCTGCACCTTGACACGAGCGCAACACATCCCTGAAGTGTCAGCAGAGATTGAGTCAACTAGATCATCCCCTGTGAAGGCCTCACCAACAAACCCATTTCCATACTGGCATGATGAATACGATCTTCTACTAGATGGAACTGGATTAAATATCTTGACTGTTGCGACCCCAATTGGACTTATGACCTGTAGCGCTCCCTGAATCATAATAAAGCACTTTTCGCTGTTGGCCAGAGGACAACTAACCCCCAGACTTAGCCTGGTTTCTCCCAAGGTTTTTTTTCTCACCTGTTTGCCACCTGATGTCACCTGTTGGAGTTTGAGTTCCTTGCCGCTCTCGCCTCTGGGGACACTTGCTATTCAACAATGTTTTTGATCTGTCTGCACTGACACCATTGTATGCTAACTGAACTGAGCTGGATGATGACATCACTGTTTTCTCAGCTGATATATAGATAAATTAACTAAATTAATAACTATTGATTTTTACAATGGAATGAATCAATACTGAACTTACTTAAGCTGGACAACAACATTGTGCAGACTGCTGTACAGCCAAGATTATATTCCCTCTTTCACTGAAAAAGCTGCTTTGACACAATCTGTAATCATTGTAAATAAAGATGACTTGACTTATTATTTTTTATATATTTGTTGTGTGAGTTGTCACTAAATAAAACATTAAAAAAAACTGTGGAGAGTGGTTTTGCCCGGTTACTTTGGAAGAATTAACTGGAAAGGACACAGAATGTATCTTTGTGAGAATTGAGATGTGCCATGATCAATAAACCTTCACTGCAAAACTACTGCATCTATTAAAATACAGTAAAGGATCAAGCAAAACACAGGTTTCATTTTAATTTTTTGAACAATCACAAGTTGTTTATTCATAATGTTGCAAGCACCTTTAGAGTAAATGCATAAACAATTTCACTCCAGAATATTCAGTAGAAGAAACAACACAGGCACTCAGGAATTAAGGCAAAAGGACATTTCAACACATGTAGCGCACAGACCAGAACCCTGATCCCTCATCTGCCAGTATTATGATTCGTTCTAAACCGATCAAACCCATCAGCAAGTTGTCACATCTGTGTTGGGATCTCAAGGAGAGCAGACACGTCCGTAGAATAGAATGCTCTTAGAGGGATTGTGGCGTATGAAGAAGAGGAAAGGGTGATTGGCGTAAAAGCGATTCGGTATGCTGTTCGTAACGACAGCACTGGTGGCTGCAGCTGCCTCTGTCCCCTCTTCATTCACTTCAACAAAGGACTTATGCACCACCTCAGACAGCACCAGATCGTTGCTGGGGGACATTCCTGAAAAATTGGCTTTCTGCGAGTCAAACGCATCCACCATTCCCAGGCTGATCAGAAGATCCTTCATGTTATAGGTTTCCTCCATCCTGAATCTGGGCAGAGACACTTCGACTTCCTGTAGATCCATCATGTCAGGTCGGGTCCACTCCATGAAGTTCTCGTAGGTCAGCGCGCTCTCCAGCTGGACAAGAGAGTCGTGTTAAAGTGTTTACTATCACACGGAGTTAGACAACACACCAGATCTACTGATGAAATGCCTGCTGTCTCACCTTCTGAAGGCCGGTGGTGTCGTCCTCCATGGCGTTGGGAAGCATGATCAGCATACTGAGCTCTTTCCCCACATACGGCAGCTCGAGAATCTGACAGTTCACGTCAGGAATGAAGGCCAGAGGAAACTCGGCCTCCTGGATCATCATCCGCACTAGCTTCGATTCATTCTGTAAACCATCAATGAAAACATATCGCGGTCACTCTCACTGGTTAGGGTATCACATGACTAGCTGCACAAATCATCAAGGAGGAAACAACAGGAATATTAAACATTCCATGAAGAAATGAAGAATACACAACACGGATCAGTCTGCCCTCCATCCAAGACACGCATTTCAAAAGAGATCATCAAAATAATCACATCACATCCAGCAAACGGCATCTTCAGTGTCTCTCATCAGGAATGAGATTGATGACAACGAGAACTACAACAGAACTGATTCTTCCCACGAAACATTCCTGTAATATGGACATGCGTGCATGTCTTACCCATTTCAATATGCCACACTCAATTATATCGACCTATTTTTATTGAAGTATTTGAGAACTGCTGCACACTTTTACCATGTTGAATGTTTCACAAGCTGGATGATGACATCATTGTTTTCTGCAGAGCTGCTTTATAGGTGAATCGAACTCTTTTCATAACTAATGTACTTTACACAGTTATTGAATCAAAACACAATGGTACACAAGTTCCACACACAATGGTAATTAATATGCAAATTAAAGAAAAAAGATAAATAGACATACAGGTCAAACCATGTAGGAAAGTTTACATTTAAAAATGGATGATTAAACAGGTAAAATAATAATGCAGAGCAGTGCGTAAGAGCGAATCTTACCTTGTTCAGCTTGAACTGCTCTTCTCGGGTCTCTTCCTTTGTGAACTTCCTCTCCCAGTTGCCCTTGAAGTAGATGGCGTTCACCAGCACCAGTTTAGTCTCAGAATCCACATCCCCTTCTGCCAACAGGTCCTTGATCTTCTCTACGATTATAAATTGACATTAAAACTGACACAGCAGGAATTTCTCAAATCAAGCAATTTTATTAGTAGTACTGTTTTCACTCTGTACATGCTACCCTAGGGAGATATCATTAGGAAGCATGGCGTTAGCTTTCACTGTTACGCTGATGATACTCAGCTCTATATTTCTTTGCGCCCTGACGAAACTTACCAATTCACAAAATTAACGGAATGCATAGCTGATACAAAAAAAAATTGGATGACCAGTAATTTCCTACTACTAAATTCAGGAAAAAACTGAGATTCTAATTATTTGACCAAAAACTTCTTCACGTAATAACCTAGAATACTGTCTAACACTTGATGGCTGCTCTGTTAATTTTTCGTCGTCAGTTAGGAACCTGGGTGTGCTCTTTAATACCAATCTTTCATTTGAAAGCCACATTTCTAGCATTTGTTAAAAATATATCTAAACTACGACATATGCTCTCAATGACAAATGACCTCAAGGCTAGATTACTGTAACGCTCTACTGGGTGGTTGTTCTGCTCGCCTGATAAATAAACTACAGCTGGTACAAAATGCAGCAGCTAGAGTTCTTACTAGAACCAGGAAATATGACCATATTATCCCGGTTCTGTCAACACTGCATTGGCTTCCTATGATGCGTTGTATAGATTTTAAAATCTTGCTAATTACTTACAAAGCACTAAATGGTTTAGCTCCCCAGTACCTGAGCGAGCTCCTAATTCATTATAGTCCTTCACGTCTATTGAGATCTCAGAATTCAGGCCAGCTGATAATACCTAGAATATCAAAATCAACTGCAGGCGGTAGATCCTTCTCCTATTTGGCACCTAAACTCTGAAACAATCTTCCTAGCATTGTTTGGGAAGCAGACTCACTCTGTCAGTTTAAATCTAGACTAAAAACACATCTGTTTAAACTTGCATACACATAACACATTATCTACTTCTATAGATTGCATAGATTAGGTCAGCTGGAACCGGGAACACTTCCCATAACACCTGATGTACTCGCTACTTCATAAGAAGAATTAGCATCTACGCTAATATTAGTCTCTCTGTTTATCTCGAGGTTTGCCGCAGCCTGCCAGATCCAGACCGTATCCGGATGAGATGAAGGACCTGCGCCTAGACACAACGACAACACAGCCCTGAAGGGTCAACTAAACTATCCCCTGGGATGGCCTTGTAGCAACTCATAATAACTGCACATAATGTAATAAGTATTACATTATTATTGTAATACAATGTTCATAATGTAATAATTTTCTCAAAATGTAATGAAATCTTGAGCTCATAATGTAATAATTTTGACATTATGAGAAATTTATTACATTATGTACTCACTCATTTTCATAATTGTAATAGCTTTTTTTAAACATAAAAATAGTATTCCCTTACAGTACATTTTTAAAAATCTAAATCCAGTCTTAAACTACCTGCAACTACTACTACTTCTACTTCTTGTATACATACGGTTTACATACTGTTAAATTACAAACAGTGTTAAATACCAACACTGTAAAAATGTTGTAAAATAAACCCCACAGTATCGAGCAATGAGTGTGTGTGTGTGTGTGTGTGTGTGTGTGTGTGTTGCATTTCGCAGGTAGTTTAAGACTGGATTTAGATTTTTAAAAATGTAAGGGAATTCCTGTAAGGAAATACTATTTTTATGTTTTAAAAGCTATTACAATTATGAAAATATGACATGTTTTTGGTGAGTTCATAATGTAATAAATTTCTCATAATGTAAAAATTATTATTACATTATGAGCTCAAGATTTTATAATGTTTTGAGAAAATTATTACATTATGAACATTACAATAATAATGTAATACTTCTTACTTTACGTGCAGTTTTTACATTATGAGTTGCTAAAGGCCTCCTTCCCTTTTCTTTCCTTATGTGTAGATAAAACCTTATCAAAATTATTCCAGTTCTCATGGATCCACAAAAACGACTAATTTTTCTGTATTATGCGGGCCAGACAAGTGATTTGGCAATGTCACTTTGTAAAAAAGACTAAGCGTCTGCGCACATACACGTTCAAACGCACATACCTATAGACTAAACACGTAAATGAACGGCAAGAATGCATTCAAAGTCTTCTGTTTTCAGTTAAAAAGGCCCCTAGTTAAATATTTTTACCACGGAAGTGATTCAATCAAAAACCTACTTTAGCTCAATAAATTTTTTCTAGAGCTGCTGTAAAGCCAAAACAATCTCTGTCCATGGTTAGTTAATAGTAGTCCTATTGTCACTGTGAAGCTGCTTTGAAACAACCTGTATTGTAAAAAGCTCTATATAAATAAAGATGACTTGACTTTAGTAATACAGCACTTAATCGAGTGTGTCACATTAATGACAGCAGACACATCATTGTGCTCTTTCTTCCTAACATTGCGTTAAATTTCAGAAGAGGTTCGAACTGCTTCTCCACCTTGTGTCTGTTTCTCCACCCAGCTGTTGATGTCGACCCGCGCCGCGTCCGCCTGACCGAAGAAGTCCACCGTCTCCAGTTCAGTCTGATACAGGCTCTTTGTGTCACTAAGAAATTTCTGTAACAACGCAGGAAAAATAAAGACACACATCATTGTTCATTTCAGTAATAAAAATTGAGTAGGTTTTGTTAATTTAAAATTACAATTTTTACAATTTTTTAGCCATTTTCTCAGGTTTCGCCTATAAAGCAAACACCACTTTTTTTTTTCATGTTTTCTGCTTCTGCTGTATTCTGGAGCTGATAGGATCAATCATACAGCTATAATGGTGTGGATGTCAGTGTGGTTTCTATGTTTGCATGTAATGTTTGAGAGAGAGACATTATACTGTACTGCAGTGGTTCTCAACCGGGGGGCTGCGAGATAACTTAAAAATGAATTTCTATAATTCATTAATTTTATTATTAATGTGTTAAGTTGAAAAATAACAAAACGCGACCTCTCTCAATGTCACGTGTTTGGACTTTGTTTGCATTTTCATTTGTCACATGTCTCCCTTCAGTTTCCCGCCACTTGTTTGTTTCCATGGTTACCATCATTAGTTTAGTTGTTTCAGCTGTTAATCATTAATCATCTAATTTCTGTTCATTATTTAACCTTCACTCTTTCCTGCACTCCTTGTCCAGTCTCTGTTGTCTTTAAATGTGTTTGCATCATCCGTTTGCCTGCCTTTTGAGTTAGATTAAAGTCTTTGAGTTCTTGAAAACTCCTCTGCCTGCTTGGGACCTCATGCATACATCGTTACACTCATGTTCTGTGATCGATCGTTTCGGATCAGCCCAAGCCGTTTCTCATCGCACTGTGTGTGAAATACAGACTGAACGGCAGCTCAGAACTCCCAACCGCTGTCCGCAAGCTACAACTTTCGCTTGGATAAATCAAACCAGTGTCACGCTAGTAAAGTTTTGAGAGATGACGACTGTAGGTAAAGACGATTACAGTGACATACAGGAGTCGTACTTTAGGCATGTGTGAGTCCGTTATTATTGATGTACAAACAAACCGTGTATGTGCGCTCTCACCGTACTGATCCCTATAACATCGTAGTTTTGCATGCACACATTTTAATATAGGCTATTTGTCAAAATTCCATCCTGCGAGGATGCTCGCCGAAGAGAGTTTGTGAGGGTCAGATGTTTTTGTGTATAAGGGTGTCAGACACTCCAAACACAGACACGAACACTTGCTCTGACGGAGGAACTGTTCACTGATAACGTCGACCCGCCTTCTGATCGATGCGTTTCTACACATTCAGAATGTTTGTTTTTATTTTACTTGTATTTCACTGTGTTTAGTTATTCTAAATGGATGCGTATAGTAGTTATATATGCAGTCAGGTCACTGCTGCAGGTTTGTCCTGTTTGACTTATTTAAGAGTAACGACTTAAGTCGTAAAGAATGTCTGCAGTGAAGAATTCTGGAGCTTTGAATCTGTCTTATATATTGTTTATATATATACATAATAGAGCGAAGTGAGTTCTTTTACGAAGTTATAAAGCAGAGCTTTAATTCACAAAATATGTTTGCAAAAAGAATATTGAAGGTTTACATCTGTCTTAAATTAATTTTTTTCAAAAATAACATGCAGTATAAGAGTAATAACACTAGCAAACAAATGTTTTTGCTAATAAATGGTTTAAAAACAGACACTTTTCTCTTTGCTGCAGATGTGCAGTATGGGAAATGTCAAGCATCTCAGGGGCTCTTGCAGTGTTGATAAAGATCACGAATCCCAGCGCTGTGAAACTCTGCTGGCATATAGTGGAAAAGCTTGGTACTGCCATGTTTGGTACAAAATCCTACTGAAACCTAACTTTTTGAGATGATAACCTCTAATTTGGAACAGCTTATTTAGATTGATGGCTTTGAGTTTATAAAATTCAAATTTATAAAATATGTATTTTAGATTTAAAAAACGTTCATAAATAATTTCCATAAACTAAAACCTGTACAACCTTTTGTTTAACTTTATAAAATAATAATAATAATAATAATAATAAAATAATAAAAACTTTCACTTCAACAATAATCTGCTAAAGGTCTTCTTTAAAATGAGATCAAACTTAAGTCTGTGCTCCAAAACTTCAAATGTTTATGACAGTTTTTGACAGACATTTCTGTCCTCTAAGGACCTCAAGAGTAACTTTTTAAATTGTCACACAAGGGTACAGCAGGTGAACAACCATTCGAGCATCACATTTACAGACACATGTTCTCTCTATGTGTGAATAAACTGAGCTCACCTCAACAAATCGGTAGGACTGCTCTCCGTAGAGGCGATTGGCGAGACTCAGCGCGTACGGAGCTCCTGCTTTGTTCATCTCGCTCAGGAGCTTGGTGAAGCCAGCGTGGATTTCACCCTCCGCTTCGGGAAATTGCAAAGTCTGGAGACAAACAGGCAATTACAGTTTCCTTCACGCAGAAGCTGCAGATAGTGATGACGTCTGTGAGTAAACACCTGAACCAAACACTAACCCTCTTCATCTGCCACATCAAATAATGGGTTAAAAACAGGGGCGTTTCCTCCGAGGAGGCAAGGGAGGCAGTGCCTCCTCAAAAAAACTGGATGAGAAAATCGATATTACAAAAATAAAACAATGCAAATGTTACAAAATTTGACATTAAAAAGTGTAAAAGTCATTCGTTTTTCTAAAGAAACACTGTCAAACAGCGACACCCGCAGGTAAAGTTACAGCGGGGAGTCCGTGTCTCTCTGCCTCCCTTCAGCTCATAGAAACAAAGCAGATAAATAATACATATTGTTTAAATTGTTACTGCCTTTAGTTATTATTTTGTAATAAATGTATAATGAGTAAAAACACTAACCTGATTAAATTTATACTTGGTTTTAATAAATAGAGCATTACATAGTGTAAAAATAACAAAATAGAATTGTATTTGGTCTCTCTTTTTATGTAATGTTAACTTAAAATTGTGTAACAGGGACATAAATGAGGACTTTGCCTCCTCATTTTAAAACACCACCGCACACCACTGGTTAAAAATCACAAAAGTCTTCATCAGAAATAGTTACATTCAGCTTTGACTCCATACAGCTCATGAAAAGTACAATGTTTAACCAACTGTGTTATTCTGTAAAAAACACTGAGAAAAGGGGTTTGTCTCTTGGCAATCACAATCAGATGATATGGAAGCATAAATATGGTTTCTTCAGTTCACAGACGGTGCTTTGATCCGTTTTTGCTGAAAATTTAACATTTAACCATTTAATGAAACAAATGTTTCGGCTGTCATTCTGTCCATTCAAATTTGTCAATTTGTCAATAAATTCATCAAAAAAAACTGACAGTAGGAGTTGAAAACTGCTTCTCGCTTTATAACTTGACTTACACACCCTGGGCTGATGATAACAGACCATTTCATCACAATTTACTGCCTTTCTGTGGTAATGATGATGACACACACACAGATCTTTCCTCACAGATCATCATTTTGTGTCAAGATACAGACTGAGACAAAACCAGCCACTCCATGAGCAAACACAGCATCACATGATCAGCATGTGAAGTGATTTATCAATTCGACTCAACACATGTGATCATGAATACACCACATTTAAAAACATGTTTGTCTTTGCTTTCTTTATGCTTTTGTAAGTACTGTTTAGTTCTTCTGTTGTGATCTTGATGAGATCAGACTCACCCGGGTCATCTGAGACGCCGTGTTTCCTCCTGCTCCGAGAGACAGCATAGAAAGAGCAGCAGAGATGCTGAGAGGAGAATAAAAGACATTTCCTGACGCGTTTCCCTCACTGATTTTCTGGAACAGATTGAGGGCAAACTGTGCCTGCGCTTCTGACAGATGCTCCATTCTCACACACTGAACAGAGACACAAAACATTTACAGACCTTTGTATTAACTACTTCTTGAATACGGATAATGAATGAGGACACTTTGAATATTAAACACACATATGACATGTTATATTTCAACTTTCACAGTTCGTTCTCTGTGCCCATTGATGAACTACCACCACAAACGATAGTAGCTATATATATATATATATATATATATATATATATATATTTATACATATCAGTGGAGTGGGGTCCATATAAGCTGTGAATGCTCTGCATACCCAAGCCATTCGTGGACTCTGCAATTAATATTAACATTATAAATTACTATTAAATCCCTTGTTTGAGGTGTACCATAAAGCCTACAGGATTGGTAATGCGTATTAACTGTCCGTAATTTATTTATTTGCCAAACGATGGTAATTTTCCTTAAATCTGCCAGTTACGGAGACTTCCGGGTAAGCTGATCTACTGCAGCTTTTGCGCCTTCGTGCTTTTATTATGGAGCGTCATCATTGTCCCGTGTTCTTATTGGTTTGCTGGTCTATGGGAGTTTTCATGGGCAGGATAAGCTGTGATAAAATCGCTCGCCCAAGAGGAAAAATGAGCTGCTGCCAGATCTCGATCACCGAAAATCAAATTTTATTTGATACAAAACTAACTAGACTTAACCAAATGGGGGGAAAATCATAACTAAAACTATTTTCATAGTATTTCATTTTCTCCATAGGGATTTTTTTTTATGAAAACTGTAACTAGGCCTATCAGAGGATGTTAATCGATAGTCTTTTCATTTGCATAATTTCAACTTATTTTTTTTTAAAGAACAGCCTACTGATATTTTTATTTATGGTAGCCTACTTATATTTATTATAATTACATTTTATTTTTTATTTATAATAGGCTGCTAATACTAATTATGTTATACTTACTTTTAATTACTAATTTAAAAGGTACTTCTGGCATACATTTAAATTGACGCCATGGTGTTTTTTATTTGTAGTGTCTGATTTAGATCTGTATCCTAAGCTGATACGTTTAAAGGTGAAGTATGTCGTTTCTGTGACACTAGCGGCACCTAGCGGATTACAAAAATACAGCATATATATAATTTAGATTTATTTATTTATCTATTTAGTTTTAATGAGAAAAAAATAAAATAAAACAACACGAGGGCGGATTAGAACCCAGAACCTCTGGCACACTGAACAAAAAAAAGCTACCCCTCGTCCATCAGGACAATCCAATGTTTAATGCGGTTCAAAGTATTTATTGGCTAATATAAATATTTTCGAGACTAACAATATACTGTATTATAGTAGATGAAAGAACGAAACTATCATATTAAATATTAAACATGAGGTCTATGTCAATAAATTTTGTGCATGTGTAACTGGTCTCTTTTTCCTCCTTGCGTTGTGTTCCAATAAAGCTCGTTCTTCAAATAATGGTGCCCCAATCAATTTATTTACTGAGAAAACAGAAGTAACAGAGTGAGTTCATATAGGCCCATTCCAGCATATACGACGACTCGTGCTGGCGCGCTGGCCTTACATACACAAACTGGTAAGTGCAATCGAGTTGAACAAATTCAAAATATACAACCCATGGTTCAAAATAATGTATTCTTACAAAATCAAAACATGTACCTGAGAAAACAGAAGTAACAGAGTGAGTTCATATAGGCCCATTCCAGCGTATACGACGACTCGTACTGGCGCTACAATAAAACACATTTTTCACACTCTTCAGCATCCAATACTTTTCTCAATATTAAATCTCAATATTAAATATATAAATATATATTAATATATATTAACTATATTTAATATATATATATACAAGTGGAGACACACAATGTATATGTACAACTCTGTTACACATGTATTATTGTAATGATGCAATTACATTGTATCATTACAATAATAACCCCCCCCCCCCCCCCCCCCCCACACACACACACACACACACACGCATTCCTGTCCAATTCACTTTTTAAAACACAGTTACGCCACAACGCTGTTTATAGGTAATAAGAAACGTCGCATTTCTGCTGGAAAAGTGACTTCAGATGTTTAAGATTATCGTTAACAAAAACAGAAGGTTCAACGTTAGGGTCGCAAACGTTTAGATGAAGTATCTTAGTATTTCAGCGTGTTCTTCTGATTAAGGTTTAAAAGGCTCGTATTCTTTAACAATTATTAAAATGCGGCGCTTATTTGCTGATCTGAATCATTTACAGTTACTCACATGATGTAAATCCGGTCTTCAGTTGAAGGAGTTTCAGCAGTGACTGAATCGCCGGAGTGTCCGGGTTCAGCGTGTTCTTCTGATTAAGGTTTAAAAGGCTCGTATTCTTTAACAATTATTAAAATGCGGCGCTTATTTGCTGATCTGAATCATTTACAGTTACTCACATGATGTAAATCCGGTCTTCAGTTGAAGGAGTTTCAGCAGTGACTGAATCGCCGGAGTGTCCGGGTTCAGCGTGTTCTTCTGATTAAGGTTTAAAAGGCTCGTATTCTTTAACAATTATTAAAATGCGGCGCTTATTTGCTGATCTGAATCATTTACAGTTATTCACATGATGTAAATCCGGTCTTCAGTTGAAGGAGTTTCAGCAGTGACTGAATCGCCGGAGTGTCCGGGTTTATAAGAGCAGACACACCCTCATGAACACACACACACACACACACACACACACTGACAGAACATGTGATGATGTACATGTGCGTGTTCCAGGGAGTGACGTTACGCAAAATATTTACATTTTTCTTGGTTTGTTCAGGCCTGTCCACAGTTTTTCTTTATTTCCATGGGAGGAAAAAAACGTGTAATTAAATGTATTGCGTTCATATTCTTGGCTCATCTGCCTTGCTGTACATAGCTGTACATGTATGATGTTTACTGAGTTTGGTCATTCAGTATCACTGTCTTAGTACATTAAGCCACGTTAAGCGTTTTTTATGGGAGGAAAACGCTTAACGTGAAATTAAATGCATTGCGTTCAAATTCTGGGCTCAACTGCTTTTCTGTAGTATACTTTATGTATGATGTTTACTAAGTTTGGTCTGTTAATATCACTAGCTGAAAATGGCCAGTTATAAACTCCACATATCTTGCAAAAGTCATTTTAATACCCTCAGAGACCCTAATGAAATTGATCTCACTTCCCAATATTCCAGCCCAAATCATCACCCGCTAGCTCCTTGCTGACGTCGCAGTCTTGTTGGAGGCCATTTACCAACCATCCAGAAATCCATCCATTTAGACCATTCATTGTAGTACGGCATTAGTCAGTGAATAAAACTATTTAAAAATGAGTCTTCATGTATTTCTACACCCACTGTAAATGTTTCTCTTTGTGAGGTTTGGTTTGGAGTGGCTGAAATGCATCTTTACGCACAACTGCCAGCCTGCATGGAGAGCTTCTTGAGACTCCAGAGACACCAGAAGCTTCAAATTGCTGCTCAACACTGGCTTTTTTTTATAGCTGCCCTATAAGATAAGTAAAATGACATAAGATGTTTTTTCTTGTTTTCTGGAAAATAAAATCAAAATGAAATGAGTTTTTGCTTAAAACAAGCAAAATTATCTGCCAAAATAATCTTGTTTCTGTTTGAAATCTTGTTTCTTGTTACTGTCACAAACAGAAACAAGATTATTTTCTTACCCCATTGGCAGCTAATTTAGCTTGTTTTAAGCAAAAACTTACATCATTTAGATTTTTTTTTTTCCCAGAAAACAAGAAAAAATATCTTGTCATTCTACTTATCTAGTAAAAGCATCTTGATTTAAGATTTTTTTAGGTATTTAAATACTAAATAAGAAAAGCATTTTTTGTTCCATAAGCACCACCTTCTGGTAGAGAGTGAATTTGCATGTTTGTTTTTTTTTGCTTTTGTTGTTTTTTTGTTTTTGTTTTTTGTTTTGGGGGGGGGGGGGGGTTGTCCTCAGGGTTTCTTATATGTATGGAGGGGGGGCTTCATGGACAAAAGGTTGGGAACCACTGAATTATGGCTTGTATGGCCCCTCATATATATATGTAATGGAGTTATATTATACATATTATACATAATGGTTGTTAAATTCAGCTTAAGTTGGGAAAACTTCTATCAGACACGTGATTTTGTTGTGTGTGACGTCACCGCGGCCATATTTGTGGTATCCCTGCTGACTGTGAGAATGAAAGAGATTACAAGAGTAGAGATAACAGCAGACATGTGTCACGTGTGTCATTTCACTAATGGCTTGGGTGCAGGATTTATTTATATTCCGACCGAAGGACTGCGACAACACAGTAGTGACAGCAAAAGTAAGGTCTGCTGTAATGATGATGATGATGATGATGTCATGTTTTATATCATAAATGCCTGATTAAGGATGGTTTAGTGTTGTGATCAGGAAGAATTTTGAATTATGTAATACTACCCCTTTTTCATGCATTTTTTTCTTTATTGCGTTAAGTACACAAGCCAATGTATAACACAATAAACATTGTTCCAATAAACAAGTCATCATCATAAATGTATGTAGAATTTAATAGTGTATTTTATTAAAGTACATTCTGGTATATTATACCTTTAGAGCCAAAATAATTAGTAAATTAATTGTCCTCCATGTACCTCTGTGTTGTCTGGTTCAATGACGTAACGGGTCAATTTTTTTGTCCAAAGGCCTTAATAATAATAAAAACAAAGATATGACATCCAAAGTATGTAAGAAACTAGATCTCTTTTATTGAATCCAAAAGGTTTTAATTATATTATGCTACAAATAAAGGTATTTTAAAGATTTTGAAGTGTCAAAATCCCCATTGAGATTCTACTTCCGGGTCGAGAACGCTGTGCGCGTCTGTGCTGCCGCTTCGCACCTGGACTGTTTGTATGTTTTGTTACATGTTTTTCCACCGTTCTGTTTGGATTATTTTTTCAGTATTCTGTCTGGATTACTCCATTTCCCACTGCTGATCTTTGAACTGGACTATTATCATTTTCAAACTCCTGTTGTCTGTGAGCTTGCCACCGGGCTGCTGCGAGCCCTCTACCTGTTAACGCCTCCACCACGTTCGGCTCTTCTGATGGGCGAGTTACCGCTCTCTCAGTCGGTTGCGCTGTTCGTTTAATAGCTTGCTATCTGGGTGTGTTGTCTCCTATTTAGTATGCCCTTTTTGGTGAAGTGGCGTTCAGGTCCTGGCTAACGTGGTTTTCGCCTGTGATCGGCTCGCATTTGCTCAGTACTAACATGCCTCGGGCAAAAGTTTTTCTTTTTTCTTTTATCTGCCTCATTTTCTATCTCACTTTCATAATGGATATTGGATATTTACCATCACAGCTAAGGGCCTTGAACTGCCACCCACGTCTCGATTCTGTGACGTATGAATGCTGTCGGAGTCTAAGGATTCTCCGGCGCCCACGATACATTCACCGCTCACGGCGTGTCTTCAGGAGTACCTTTTGCTCTAAGCCTGATTCCCTTCTGTGCATCTGGACTAACCATAGATTGTCGTCCATGACCAGACAGTTACCCGCCGGCAATACTATATATCGCTCTTTAATTTATCCCACTGATGCCCAGCAACATACCGCTAACTTGAATTCCCTGCATCGTCACTTTGCGCTTCTGAACTGTCGATCAATATCGGACAAAGCCCCTTATCTCAATGAAATTATCACTGACAATAAGCTTGACATTTTTCTTCTCACTAAAACTTGGCAAGTTCCAGATGATTTTCTGCAGTTGAATCTTCTTGCACCTGAAGGATATAAGTATCTGTCCAGACCTCGTCTGCATGGTAAAGGGGGTGTTCTCGCTGTCATTTATAGAGACAATCTCCGACTCACGCAACTTAATTTTCATGATACCAATTCATTTGAATATATGGTATTGAAGGCTGACTCTCTTATAATTATCTTGCTCTATCGTCCTCCTAAAGCCCTGTCCAACTTTTTTTCTGAACTCAGTGAACTGTTAACCCTTGCCTGTTCATTGACATTTCCCATTCTCCTGCTTGGTGACTTCAATATTCATGTCGATACTGTTTGCTCTAACACTAATCAATTACTGTCTGTTTTTGAATGTTTTAATCTGACTCAGATTCATTTTCCTACCCATACTCGTGGTCATATCCTTGATCTGATCTGTACATCAAGGGTTGATATCTGTTCCATCTCTTCCTCTGACACTGGTATCTCTGATCACAAACTTCTTGATTTTAGCTTAAATCTGCCTATGCGTAAAAATGCCTTAAAACTGTTATTTCATACCACAATCTGAAAGCTATTGATACTGCATCATTCTGTACCTCTATTGTTTCTTCGAACCTCTCTGATGTCTTTGATATATCAAAAGATTATTATCTAAATATCACTCCATAATTTCTGAAATCTTACAGCAACATGCTCCTATTAAGACCAGAAGTGTCCCTTCTTCCCACTCTTCTCCTTGGTATACCCCTGAGCTCTGTATTCTTAAGGCTACTGGTAGACGGCTTGAGCGTCTCTACAGAAAAACCGGTCTTACTGTACATTATTTAGCTTTTCTTGATCATCTCAAAACATACAAATCTGCTCTCATCTCGGCTCGCTCTAGTTTTGTCTCTGCCACAATTAATAAATCAAGTAACAGGCCAAAAGCATTATTCAATACAATAAATAAGCTTACTAAACCTCCACCCCAAGACGCCATAGCTTCTAATGAGCTTTGCTGTTCTTTTCTGGATTATTTGCTTGAAAAGACTGATGCCGTCCACCAATGCTTCTCTACTGATACAAAGCTCAACTATCCACCAAATCTATCCAGTCAAACTCTGTCTTGTTTTTCTTTGACAACCCCATCTTCTGTCTCTAAGTTAATCTTGAAATCCAACTCTTCTTCCTGTCAACTTGATCCTGCTCCTACTTCTCTCCTGAAACTTTGCCATTCTTCCATCTCTGCACCTATCTCTCACTTCATCAATACATCTCTTACCTCTGCTTCATTTCCTCTACCTCTCAAAACTGCTGCAGTTACCCGTTCTCAAGAAACCCAACCTCGACCCCTCAGTTCTATCTAATTATCGTCCTATTTCAAATTTACCCTTCATAGCTAAATTACTGGAAAGCACTGTTGCCTCCCAACTCCAGTCTTTTCTAGGTGAAATTAACCCCTTTGATCCCTTTCAATCTGGTTTTCGCCCCCTCCATAGTACTGAAACTGCACTTGTAAAGGTAGTGAATGATCTACTGCTTTCTGGTGACTCTGGTTCTCTGTCTATACTTCTGCTGCTCGACCTCAGCTCTGCCTTCGATACCGTCTCCCATGAATTACTTGTCTCTCGTCTCTCTGATTTGGGTATTTCTGGTACTGCTCTTTCTTGGTTCTCTTCCTATCTCTCTGACAGACAGTTCTACATCTCAGTTAAGGATTTTCAATCACCTACTGTCCCCCTGAAGTGAGGTGTTCCCCAGGGATCCGTTCTCGGGCCTTTATTATTCATAATTTACATCATACCACTAGGTCAGATTTTACAACATCATGGTCTTAACTATCAATTTTACGCTGATAACATTCAATTATACTCACTCTGCACACCTACTCTACCTCCTCAAACTGACAAAATCTCCGCTCGTGTGAGAGACATAAAAATTTGGCTTAATTCAAATTTTCTGAAACTCAACATGGACAAAACTGAGATTATTTTCATTGGAACTCCCTCACTTACCAGCAATATTTCTACCAATTTCACCTGTGAAATTGCTGGTTCTCACATCAAAACATCCAATACTGTTAAAAAATTTAGGTGTAATCATTGACTCCACCCTTTCCTTTCAGTCTCATATTACCTCTATTACCAAATCTGCATTCTTTCATCTACGTCGCATTGCCCAACTCCGTCCCTTCATCAGTAACAAAGACGCTGAAACTGTCATCCATGCATTTGTCTCATCACGCCTTGATTACTGTAATGCCCTTTTCATTGGTCTACCTGCCAGCTCCATTTCCAAATTACAATACATTCAAAACTGCTGCTAGAATACTCACCCATACCAAGTGTTCTGCTCACATCACCCAAATTTTATATGATCTCCACTGGCTTCCAGTTGCCTACCGTATTAAATTCAAAATTCTCCTGCTCACTTTTAAAACTTTGCATGGCTTGGCTCCCTCTTATCTTTGTAATATGCTCATCCCCTACACTCCAACTCGCTCACTACGTTCCTCTGACTCTGGCCTTCTCGTTGTCCCTCGGCATCGCCTCTCTTCAATGGGGGGCAGATCATTCAGTACTATCGCACCAAAACTCTGGAATTCTCTCCCCCGCTCACTCTGTTGTGTTAATAATATCTCTGAATTTAAATCATTACTCAAAACTCACCTGTTTTCTGAATGTTATACCTCTGATTTGATGAATTGATTGCTCTGCATTATTACTAATATTTCTCTGAATGTTATGTTATGTCTCTTAAGTCCTGTTTTGTAATTCTGTATTTGACTTTATTCTTCTGTATGCTTCCCTGTCCATTATTGTTTTCTTCATTGTCTACTTGTAAAGCGTCCTTGAGCCCTGGAAAGGCGCTATATAAATAAAACTTATTATTAAAACTTATTATTATTATCAAAAGTCAAAAGGCCAATACAGCCATTTCATTTGTGATTAAAATATCTTAAAATGTAATAAATGTATATATTTTTTTTATTCTGGTATGATTTTATAACATCACTGCATCCATCCTCATTCATGGATAAGTTAAATATCTGGTTTAAGGATCGTGGATATTATTAATTATCTTGTTAACGCTATAAGTGCATATACCTGTGAATCTATAAAGTAAAATAAATCTACAAATCACCCTGTGTGTACAACATTTGGTTTGCATACTTAATTTGGCTGTTGAAATGTTGATTACAAGAAGACAATAAACAACATTTTGAAAAATGTACAAACCCGATTCCAAAAAACTTGGGACACTGTACAAATTGTGAATAAAAAAGGAATGCAATAATTTACAAATATCAAATTAATATTTTATTCACAATAGAATATACATTTGATAACATATCAAATGTTGAAAGTGAGACATTTTGAAATGTCATGCCAAATATTGGCTCATTTTGGATTTCATGACAGCTACACATTCCAAAAAAGTTAAGACAGGTAGCAATAAGAGGCCGGAAAAGTTAAATGTACATATAAGGAACAGCTGGAGGACCAATTTGCAACTTATTAGGTCAATTGGCAACATGATTGGGTATAAAAAGAGGCTCTGAGTGGCAGTGTCTCTCAGAAGTCAAGATGGGCAGAGGATCACCAATTCCACCAATGCTGCGGCGTAAAATAGTGGAGCAATATCAGTTTCTCAGAGACAAATTGCAAAGAGTTTGAAGTTATCATCATCTACAGTGCATAATATCATCCAAAGATTCAGAGAATCTGGAACAACCTCTGTGCGTAAGGGTCAAGGCCGGAAAACCATACTGGATGCCCGTGATCTTCGGGCCCTTAGACGGCACTGCATCACATACAGGAATGCTACTGTAATGGAAATTACAACATGGGCTCAGGAATACTTCCAGAAAACATTGTCGGTGAACACAATCCACTGTGCCATTCGCCGTTGCCGGCTAAAACTCTATAGGTCAAAAAAGAAGTCATATTTAAACATGGTCCAGAAGCGCAGGCGTTTTCTCTGGGCCAAGGCTCATTTAAAATGGACTGTGGCAAAGTGGAAAACTGTTCTGTGGTCAGACGAATCAAAATTTGAAGTTCTTTTTGGAAAACTGGGACGCCATGTCATTCGGACTAAAGAGGACAAGGACAACCCAAGTTGTTATCAGCGCTCAGTTCAGAAGCCTGCATCTCTGATGGTATGGGGTTGCATGAGTGGGTGTGGCATGGGCAGCTTACACATCTGGAAAGGCACCATCAATGCTGAAAGGTATATCCAAGTTCTAGAACAACATATGCTCCCATTCAGACGTCGTCACTTTCAGGGAAGACCTTGCATTTTCCAACATGACAATGCCAGACCACATACTGCATCAATTACAACATCATGGCTGCGTAGAAGAAGGATCCGGGTACTGAAATGGCCAGCCTGCAGTCCAGATCTTTCACCCATAGAAAACATTTGGCGCATCATAAAGAGGAAGATGTGACAAAGAAGACCTAAGACAGTTGAGCAACTAGAAGCCTGTATTAGACAAGAATGGGACAACATTCCTAAACTTGAGCAACTTGTCTCTTCAGTCCCCAGACGTTTGCAGACTGTTATAAAAAGAAGAGGGGATGCCACACAGTGGTAAACATGGCCTTGTCCCAACTTTTTTGAGATGTGTTGGTGCCATGAAATTTAAAATCAACTTATTTTTCCCTTAAAATGATACATTTTCTCAGTTTAAACATTTGATATGTCATCTATGTTGTATTCTGAATAAAATATTGAAATTTGAAACTTCCACATCATTGCATTCCTTTTTTATTCACAATTTGTACAGTGTCCCAACTTTTTTGGAATCGGGTTTGTAATTATACATGCTTTATTGTTCATGCAAGAAAAGATACAGAAAAACAGGATTTCAGAAAACAGAAATCTCTAACTTACCTTTGTGAAAATGTAGAGAGCAAGCATACGTGAATGGAGATATCTTGACGAAAGTCTTGCGTCTCACCGCTGTGACCCATGCGTTCTGTACAGTCTTTTTTCAAGTAGGAAACCGACTAAATCTTGTCTCGTAGTAAAGTTTTTGACATTTTCTATCGTGGGACATATTATTGCAGCTTTTCACACAACAAAAGTGTGCCATTTTTACAATGAAAAGAAACCAAAGAAAAAAAACAACTCTGCACTGATGCAGAGATTGTTTGGATACCTTACAAATGGCGGCGACACCAATAATGCACTTCGGTTTTCACGAGTGTGACATCACCTGACAAAGACAGATTGGCTGTTGCTCGCACATGATATTGCGGGGCAGAGCTATGTAATCAGCAGAGTCTCATAGCTCGTCCTGCTGGTAAGTCGCATCAATGATTGCTCCGTCTTAATAACTTAATACATCACGCTGAGTAAGATGAGTAAAGAAAATGTGGTATTTATTAAAAGAATTCACCCTTTATTTAAATATATGAACACAGAAAATCGCTGTTAACAGGTTAATATAACATTTCCCATTCCATGACTAGTAAAATAATCGCAACTTAAAAATTTAAACTGTAAAATGGCGTAATCCGCAGGGTGATGGACATGGAGGTGGGTAAGGTTGGTGGTGTTGCCACCCTACGCACTGACTGTAGCTAGGCAAATTGAACAGATTGGGCTGTCTAAGGAGCCAAAAACTCCTTGGAAGCCGAAAAACTCCCATACTGTCGAGCTTACTTTACTTTTTTCGGGTGTGGACAGAGCAAAATTTATACTTACTTTTCTGCTCGACATGGTTCTTCTTGGAATAGCTGTGCGTTCTGCGTATAATATATATATATATATATATATATATTATAATGTGTGTGTGTGTGTGACCTTGAAGTAATCCAAAAGTAATGAGATTACATTACTTTCATATTGTGGTACTTGGATTACGTTACTGAATACTTTTTTTTTTTTTTTCTTTTAGTAATTTGTAATTTGTAACCGTAACGGAGCACATTTTTAAAGTAAACCACCCAAGCCTGTATAGCCTTCTGTTAGTAAGGTTCATATTTTAAATACAGTGGTGGTCAGAATTATTGGCACCCTTGGTAAATATCATCAAAGATGACTGTAAAAATAAATCTGATCTTTAATTCATAAAATTAGCAAAGATCTATCTTTTCATTGAAGGAAAAGAATTGAAAGTGGGGGGAAAATCACATTATGAAATAAATGTTTTTCTCTAAAACACGTTGGCCACAATTATTGGCACCCTTTTATTCAATACTTTTTGCAACCTCCTTTTGCCAAGATAACAGCTCTGAGTCTTCACCTAAAATGCCTGAAGAGTTTGGAGAACACCTGACAAGAGATCAGAGACCATTCCTTCATGCAGAATCCTCTACAGATCCTTAAGATTCCCATGTTGGTGCTTCTTCTCTTCAGTTCACTCCACTCATTTTCTATAGGGTTCAGGTCAGCCTGTGGGATGGCCATGGCAGAAGCTTCATTTTGTTCTCAGTGACACATTTTTGTGTTGGTTTTGATGTTTGTTTTGGATCATTGTCCTGATGGAAGATCCAACCACAGCCCATTATTGGATTTCTAGGTCAGGTTTTGATTTTTTATCTGTTGGTATTTGATATAATCCATGATACCATGTATCTGAACAAGATGTCCAGGACCTCCAGCAGAAAAATAGGAGTAATTCTTTGAGTGATGGTGCCAGTGTGTGTTTCTGCTAATGCTGTGTGTGTTTATGCTGTTTGTGTCACTTGTTGTTCAAAATGTCAATGCTCTATTGGTGTATGATTGCCAAACAGTACTGGATCTCAGACTCTCTGCTAAAGATTTAGAAAAGTTTGATCATAGTGGACATAAGCTCCTTTTGGGGATCCCAGCTTATCTCTTGCGCCACCCGGCTACATACCCCCGGCGTAAACGCCATCGTCACCTAGGTAAACGCAGCGGTCGGATGGTGAGGGTGAAGGCTTGCTTGGCGCACTTTTCCATGGCTTCTTGGATTGAATACCGAGGGGTGCCTCGTCTCAGTATTTCTCGGCGATTGCTGGACCCTGTCGATGCCTGGTTGGTACCTGTTGTCGGCCCGGATGTGGCGTTCCAGCCCCGTGAGCTCCTCGACCCCGTTGGCGTTATTATATTTAATAATAGCCAGCTTAAAAGTTTTTGGTACGTAGTGATAAAGATGAATTGACGATATTAAGAAGAGGATCTATGACCTCTGGAAGCATCTCTTTCAATAGCTTAGTCGGTATAGGGTCTAACATTGATTTTGATGATTTAACAAATTTAGACAATTCTTCTTCTCCTAAAGCAGTAAATGAATTGAATTTTTCCTCAGGGACACTACAATGCACTGTCTGATGCGACACTGTAGTAGACGGTTGCATGGTTATAATTTTTTCTCTAATATTATCAATCTTGCAAGTAAAGAAGTTCATAAAGTCATTACTGCTGTGCTCTTTGGAAACATCAGAAGTTGAAGCTTTATTTCTTGTTAATTTAGCCACTGTATCAAATAAATACCTAGGGTTGTGTTTATTTTCTTCTAAAAGTTTTGAAAAGTTTCTGTCAAACACAGCACATCTATTTATTATCTTTGATAATATTATTTACAATAAGTGATTTTGAAGAAAGGGATCTAATATTTAACAACCCTATTTTTATAATTTGTTTAGCATTATTATCTCTATTTTTTATTTGTTGAACATCAATTAAATTTTTACCATTAAATAGGTTTGGAAGTTTGTTTTTGTTTTTACTAATTCCGGGTACAGACACAGTCTCTATGTGATGATATCTAGGTGTAAGAGTTTCTATGTGTTGGGAATTATCTGACTTCTGTAACGTGAGGCAGCTAGCAGACGGTCGTTTAGCCAGTCTGTCTGCTTCCTGACCTGGACCCCAGTTTGTCATGTTTTAGTTCTAAGACTATGTGCCATATTACTAGAGAGAAGAGCAGCACCATCCCGGGAGGGATGAATACCATCTCTTTTCAACAGGTCAGGTCTGCCCCAAAAACTTTTCCAATTGTCTATGAAACCTATATTATTTTGCGGACACCACTTAGACAGCCAGTCATTGAGTGATGATAATCTGCTAACTATCTCATCACTCCGACGAACAGGAAGGGGGCCAGAGCAAATTACTTCTCCAGACATTGTACTTGCGAGTTCACACACCTCTTTAATGTTAATTTTAGTGATCTCCGACTGGCCAAGTCGAACATCATTAGTGCCGAAGTGAATAATAATTTTAGAGTCATCATTTTAATGTCATCATAATAGGGGAATTCAATGTATAAATTCAATGTGATAAACTCACTGACACTTGTACTAAAGATTTTATCTCTGTTTTAGATAGTTTTGGCCTCATTCAGTATATTAATTTTCCAACTCATAATAAAGGCCATGTTTTAGATTTAGTCTGTTGCTCAGGAGTGACACCATGCAATTTTAAGTCTACAGACCTCCCTATCTCAGACCATAAAATGGTCTGCTTTGATATTACTCTGCCTCTTTCAAAGCTAAACTTGAAGCGTTCCATAGGAAGTGTAATATTAAAAACATTAACCCAGATGACCTCAGCAGTCTAACTCTCTTTATTCTATTTCCTCTTCACTTTGTACTGCTAATCTGGTTAGGATTTTGCGATGATCGCTCGTGGTTGTTGTTGTTTTTGGATCTGATACGATGAACACGGTGAAAGGTGATGCTCTGTACTGTTTCCGCTGGTAATTTGAGTTGTTTTATGGTCCTTGACTGATGTTTCGGGGTCATCAGGAGTTTGTTCCGGGATGCCTGTCCTTCATACTACGCAAGTCCAAAATGTTTTTTTCATGGTTTTATTTTCGGCAACAACGGAAGTGAGTTTTTTTATTAAGAGTTGTAAACATCAAAACATTTAAAGTAGCAAGTAGCAAATATAAAAAGGGAGCAAGGAACTGAGTGATTTGTTACAATGTAACAACTGTTTGATTGTTACAATGACAACATGGGAGATCTACACTGAAAAAAACAATAAGTAGAATTTACTCAATTTTTATTTTGCAAGTTTTTGCACAAATTTTTTTTCAAGTAAATTTCACACCTAAGGAAATTAAGTAAATTAACTAAGCTGAACAAAATTAACAAAGTGAACAAGTACATATAACTTGGTGTCACAGAAACGAACTCTGCAATTCCCTCCTCTGACCATCGGAGGGAGCCCTCTCCCGAATACTAACACACACACACACTCCTACACACACTACATCCAGAAGCCCATAACTTGGACCAATCACCACTCCAGCTGTTGCCAATCACCCGGACTATAAAGGACTCTCCTTCACTTCTCATTTTTGCAAAGTCTTGTATTGCCACGGTGTACTTTTCTGAGCGTTTTCTTGTATTGTCTGCCTGCCTGTTATTGATCTTGTTTGCTTCTCGTTTACGATTCTCTGCTGCCTGCCCTTGGACCCTTTTGACTGTTATCTGAACTGTGAGTGTTATCCGCCTGCCCTGACTATTTGCCTGTACCCTGACTACGATTCTGTACTGTTCTCTACTCAATTCACCGTAGAAGTAGACGCCTCCAATTCCGGTCTCGGCGCAGTGCTCTCTCAGAGGCAAGGTAACCCACCTAAACTCTTTCCATGTGCTTTCTATTCCAGAAAACTCAATGCAGCAGAACGGAACTATGATGTTGGGGACCGAGAATTATTGGCGATGAAGGCAGCATTCGAGGAATGGCATCATTGGTTGGAGGGAGCCACACATCCCTTCGTGGTATTAACAGATCACAAAAACCTGGAGTGTCTACGCACTGCTAAAAGACTCAATCCACGTCAAGCTCGCTGGTCATTGTTCTTCTCCCGCTTCCACTTCACTGTCACCTACCGACCGGGCTCCAAGAACGTTAAAGCAGATGCTCTCTCCCGTCAGTATGAAGGTGAACTTACTCCACAAAACCCTGAAACTGTCTTACCTGCCTCTCTTGTCATTGCACCTATACAGTGGGAGATAATGACCGAGCTGGAACAGAACAACGGCCAGAATGATATCCCGATGGATTGCCCACCTGACAAGGTCTACGTTCCTGAGAACTTCCGTGGTCGCGTGCTAGAAATGGTCCACAACCTGCCGGCGTCTGGTCACCCGGGTATCACTGCTACCATTCACCTGCTGCAGAACCACTTCTGGTGGTCCACTTTGAACACTGATGCCATCCAATTTGTCAAGCAGTGCCCCATCTGTAACAGAAACAAACCTTTGCACCAGTTACCTGCCGGTCTCCTGCAACCCTTACCTCTGCCTCCGCGCCCCTGGTCCCATATCGCCATCGACTTTGTGACTGACTTACCCGTCTCCAACAATCATACCACCATACTCACCGTCATAGACCGCTTCTCCAAGGCGTGTCATCTCATTCCTCTGCCCAAGCTATCCACAGCCATGCAGACAGCAGAACAGCTCTGTAACTATGTCTTCCGCATCTATGGCCTACCAGAGGATATAGTGTCCGACCGTGGCCCTCAGTTTACCTCACGTCTGTGGTCAGCCTTCTGCCAAGCCCTTAACATAAACGTCAGTCTAACCTCCGGTTACCACCCACAATCCAATGGCCAAATCGATCGTCTGAATCAAGAACTAATCCGATTCCTCCGTTCATACTGCAACCACCACCAAAACGATTGGTCCAGATACCTACTATAGGCCGAGTATGCTCAGAACTCCATCCGCAAACCAGTAACTGGAATTACCCCGTTTCAGTGCATCCTGGGCTTTCAACCTCCACTGTTTCCCTGGTCCGGTGAGCCCACTAACGTACCTGCTGTAAATGACTGGATGAACCGCAGCGAAGCCACCTGGAACAGAGCGCACACTCACCAGCAGCACGCAGTCCGCCGTCTGAGGGAACAGGCTGATCGTCACCGCCGCCCTGGTCCTGAGTATCGTCCTAGTCAGTGGGTTTGGCTCTCCACCCGAGACTTACGTCTCAAACTCCCCTGCAGAAAGTTAAGTCCAAGGTACGTTGGTCCATTTCAAATCACACCTGTTTCATTCCGTTTAGCACTACCTAACCATTTTCGCATATCTCCCACTTTTCATGTGTCTCTGCTCAAGCCCGTCGATGGTCCCTGCCAGGAGGGGGAGGAGGTGTCCGGTGACCAGGGTCCCCCACCCATCATGATCGAGGGCGAGGAGGCCTATCGGGTCCGTGAACTGCTGGACTCCAGACGCCGAGGAAGAGTTCTCCAGTACCTAGTCGACTGGGAGGGCTACGGTCCAGAGGAACGCTCATGGGTCGACGCGGATGATATCTGATACCCCAACTTAGTGGAGGAATTCTGTGACAGGGCTCTGTCACAGAAACGAACTCCGCAATTCCCTCCTCTGACCATCGGAGGGAGCCCTCTCCCGAATACTAACACACACACACTCCTACACACACTACATTTCCCAGAAGCCCGTACCTTGGACCAATCACCGCTCCAGCTGTTGCCAATCACCCGGACTATAAAGGACTCTCCTTCACTTCACATCTTCGAGAAATCTTGTATTGCCACAGTGTACTTTTCTGAGTGTTTTCTTTTATTGTCTGCCTGCCTGTTATTGATCTTGTTTGCTTTTCGTTTACGATTCTCTGCTGCCTGCCCTTGGACCCTTTTGACTGTTATCTGAACTGTGAGTGTTATCCGCCTGCCCTGAGGCAAATGCCTGTACCCTGACTACGATTCTGTCTGTCCCTTGCCATTCCTGTTTGCCCCTGTCCGACCTTGCCTGTTCAACCATGCTTTCCTTTAATAAAAGCCTGCAAATGGATCCCAGCCTGAGTGACGAATCATTACACTTGGCCTGTTAAATTTTATTTATTATTTTATTTTTAGTTAAGTAATTTTTACTTACTAATTTGATGTAATTAATATAATTAAGTAAAACCATTTGCTCTTTTAAATGTATTTTACTTGTTTTATGCTGGTAATTATTTTAAATGAAATGAAAATGTTGCTTTTATAATGTGACAAAATAATACTGTGACAATGTGCAGTTAAGAGCAATTTATTAACAAGAAATAACAAGCACTTACAGAAACATGTAATGCTTCACTAAGGTTTAAAGGTTTAAGATAGCTTCTTAATCTCTATCAAAACATTTTGAAAGCCTTTAAAACTAAACAAAAACCTGAAATACAAATTTGGAAATGTAAAAACGTTTGTTCAAAACAGTTTAACAGTTTTAGATTTAAACCCTCATTATCAACTGTTGTAATACAACAAAAGAACTTTACATGCAACTAATACAAATGTAAATGTAAAGGTTACACACAACATGTTGGATGTCACAGGGTACAGGTTTTCTCAAGGGTTAGGGTTAGACAATTTAACATCTTCTCCAGTTCTCCAAAAAAAAACAAAAAAACATTAGCGCTAGTCAACAAGATAGATAATTTCTTATGAAGTAAGGGTTACATGTCAAGTCAGTCAAGTTACTACCAGACTGCTGTTCCAATTAAACCCGCTAACCAAAAAAAGGAAACTCAAAGTCTTTTAAACTATCAAAAACCCTGTAATACAAACTTTTTACAAAAATTTGTAAATATAAAAACATTTGTTCAAAACAGTTTATCAAATGATGGAAATGATGGAGCTCATCATCAGCTTTTTTCTAATCATTTTGGATGTCACAGGGTTAGGGTTTTCTCAATGGTACAGTTCTCCAGTCGCAAGCAAGTTGACAAGGCAGATAAATGCAGAAGAACATCCAGAGTATGGAAATTCACATAAGAAGCTTGTTTTTCAAGGAGCGAACTTTTGGAGAGAGCTTGAGTCCATCGAGATCCATAAAAAGTTTTTGGAAGACCTCAGATGTGTATTTTAGTGTTGAGGGATACTGCAGAATAGATTAGTCCCATTAGAAGAGCACCGGTGTTTTCACATTTAGTTAGGACCTTTGTTCCTTCCAGCACAATGGACATCCCTGGCTCGCCGTCTCCATTTGCATGAACAAGAATCACCATCAAGTGACGGTCCACGAAGTCTTCTTAATCAAGAATTGAATTCAATTGAATTGAATGGGTTAGAGGAAGGAAGGAAGGAAGGAAGAGGGGGGAAAGCAAATTTAAAATGTTAATAATGTTTAAAAAATGGTCAGGACAATTTAACATCTTTCCACATGACAGATTGAAGCAGCCTACCAGGCTTTACAGTCTTATGTCACCAATATGACAATGACTGGGATACGGTTATTGGGAAATTAGTGATTCGGAAATTGAGAAATACATTTTTACTTAAAGTGTTAGTTCACCACAAAATGAAATTTTCTGTCATTAATTACTCACCCTCATGTCGTTCCACACCTTCATTCATCTTCAGAACACAAATGAAGACAGAATGCTGTCAGATTTCCTTCCGTAGTCTGCCTTCGCAACTGAAACTTTGATGCTTCAAAAAGTTCATAAAGAGATCGGAAAACTAATCCATATGAATTGAGCAGTTTAGTCCAAATTTTCTGAACAGACTCGATTGCTTTAAATGATGAACAGATTTAATTTAGGATTTAATCGCATTGATCAGCGAACACCAAGCTCAACCAAAGCTGAATGACGCACAAGAACAAACCTCTACTGGAAGCTGCGTAATACACGAGAATTAACCTCAATCACAAATTCAGGTTTGGTTGAGCTTATGTGTGCTGATCAATGTTTACATTAAAAGTCTACAATTAAATCTTTTCATCATTTAAAGATTCCAGCAATCTTAAATAGAGCAATCTTATGGGTTTCGAACGACATGAGGGTGAGTAATTAATGACAGATTTTTTTTTATTTTGAGGTGAAATAATCCTTAAAGAGCTATCACATAGTTAATTAAAAATTAAAAATCAAAAGATAAGGCAACCAGCACTCTGCTCTTGGGCTGGTTGTATTGATGACTGTTGGCAGGGGTCACACTGACCCCATATATCACACTTGAGGGGTTTGGTTTTAACTGACATTTTACTTGTATTTTTTGGGTATGCTATCCCTATAAATATGAATCTTTCATTTGCTAACACTTTGAATATCTTGTGTGGCAGATTAGATATACAGGTGCTGGTCATATACTTACAATATCATCAAAAAGTTGATTTATTTCACTAATTCCATTCAAAAAGTGAAACTTGTATATTATATTCATTCATTACACACAGACTGATATATTTCAAATGTTTATTTCTTTTAATTTTGATGATTATAACTGACAACTAAGGAAAATCCCAAATTCAGTATCTCAGAAAATTAGAATATTGTGAAAAGGTTCAATATTGAAGACACCTGGTGCCACACTCTAATCAGCTAATTAACTCAAAACACCTGCAAAGGCCTTTAAATGGTCTCTCAGTCTAGTTCTGTAGGCTACACAATCATGGGGAAGACAATCACTTGTCCAAAAGACGACCATTGACACCTTGCACAAGGAGGGCAAGACACCAAAAGTCATTGCAAAAGAGGCTGGCTGTTCACAGAGCTCTGTGTCCAAGCACATTAATAGAGAGGCGAAGAGAAGGAAAAGATGTGGTAGAAAAAAAAATTGTACAAGCAATAACCGCACCCTGGAGAGGATTGTGAAACAAAACCCATTCAAAAATGTGGGGGAGATTCACAAAGAGTGGACTGCAGCTGGAGTCAGTGCTTCAAGAACCACTACGCACAGACGTATGCAAGACATGGGTTTCAGCTGTCGCATTCCTTGTGTCAAGCCACTCTTGAACAACAGACAGCGTCAGAAGCGTCTCGCCTGGGCTAAAGACAAAAAGGACTGGACTGCTGCTGAGTGGGCCAAAGTTATGTTCTCTGATGAAAGTAAATTTTGCATTTCCTTTGGAAATCAGGGTCCCAGAGTCTGGAGGAAGAGAGGAGAGGCACACAATCCACGTTGCTTGAGGTCCAGTGTAAAGTTTCCACAGTCAGTGATGGTTTGGGGTGCCATGTCCAACACTGCTGGTGTTGGTCCACTGTGTTTTCTGAGGTCCAAGGTCAACGCAGCCGTATACCAGGAAGTTTTAGAGCATTTCATGCTTGCTGCTGCTGACCAACTTTATGGAGATGCAGATTTCATTTTCCAACAGGACTTGGCACCTGCACACAGTGCCAAAGCTACCAGTACCTGGTTTAAGGACCTTAATTGGCCAGCAAACTCGCCTGACCTTGTGAAGTGGAATATGCGATATGCCAGACCCAACAATGCAGAAGAGCTGAAGGCCACTATCAGAGCAACCTGGGCTCTTATAACACCTGAGCAGTGCCACAGACTGATCGACTCCATGCCACGCTGCATTGCTGCAGTAATTCAGGCAAAAGGAGCCCCAACTAAGTATTAAGTGCTGTACATGCTCATACTTTTCATGTTCATACTTTTCAGTTGGCCAAGATTTCTAAAAATCCTTTCTTTGTATTGGTCTTAAGTAATATTCTAATTTTCTGAGATACTGAATTTGGGATTTTCCTTGGTTGTCAGTTATATCAAAATTAAAAGAAATAGACATTTGAAATATATCAGTCTGTGTGTAATGAATGAATATAATGAGCCATAATACTATAATATGTATATATTATATTTTGATTCTTTGGTGTTCATATAAAACCTTTTTTGTGTGTGGATTATTTATCTCTTTACAGATAAAGGATGAATTCCAAAGAATTACTGCTGTGCCTCTGGAGCAAACCTTAATGTACAAACTAGATGGCTACACCCCAAAACTCTTGGAGCTTTTGAAAGCTAAGGGAGGTGTTGCAGGAGTCAAGATAAAGTCAAAACTCAGTGCACTGAATCAGGTATGTGGCAAGTAGCTGTATGAACCAGTTAAACATTCTGTTATGTTGATTTGTGGATTGACTGCTATAATTGTGTGTGTCTTCATTCACAAATGACGCTCAATCACATCCATTCCTCCACACACATTCCTCAGGTACTACTACTACTATCTAGTCCATCCATCCGTCTTTATGTCTATTTTGGTTATTAAAACCATTTCTTTTTAAAATGTTAATTTTAATACTATTTTAAAATTTCAGAAAAGGTTGTCAAGTGACAGTTCTGTTTTTTAGTATTGATTATTAGAAATAAATCTCTTCCCAGGGACACACCACTGAGAAAAGACGAGATGTCATGATCCGCAGTCTCACTGAATATCTTGGAGAAGTGGAGGAGAATCTTTTCAAAGACTGCAATGTAAGTCCCAGACATGTTATGCTAAACATTTACAGGTGCTGGTCATATAATTTAGAATATCATCAAAAAGTTGATTTGTTTCACTAATTCCATTCAAAAAGTGAAACTTTTTGGGGTTGAGATCGACAACTTCATGTCGTCTGTATGAGAATGTTTTAGACATTTTCTCTGCAATGACTCTCTGATTGTTTTTCTTTTTGATTTCATTCAGCAAAGCTTGTCGTTCATTTTCTGAACTCTCAAGGGATTCCCCGTTAGGGTGTGGAGGTTCAGTTCAGCTTTTTTTGTTTTTTTGACATTTTTGTTTGGAACTCTCTCATTTGGCTGCTTCCTTTTCAGCGAGTTAACCGCAAGCTTTGGGTAGGCAAGCTCTCGATTTCTCAACTTTGAACGATAGTTGCCCATTTTGTACTTCAGACTTTGTTGCCAGCCGTACATCCCTGAACAACATCCAGGTTCCTTCAGGCATGGATACTTTTCTATCAAAGCCTGGTTTTATCTATTTGTGGGATATGCTGTGTATTTAAATATAGATTCAGCAAGCTTTTGCAGGATGTCAGATTTCACACTATGATTTTTGAAGGAGAGTACCATCTTCAAAATATGCTTGGTTTCCAGCTTGGAGAACTCTGTCAATATCAAAGGAAAACTCAGGAACTTCAAATTTTTCCAGCCACTTCTCTGAGCGACCCTCAGATGGTGCCGATAGCATGGTTTTCCTAGAACTAGTTGAGGGTTGGTCATCTGTAGAATCCTGGTCCACATCTCTTGGAGTTAATAAGATGTCAGACAAACAGGTGTCAGAATGAGTGTCAGATCTTCTTTTTTTAATGATTTTGATTGAGTCCTTGTTCTTAATGTCATCAGTAGAGGTCAGAGTAAAAAACTGACCAAAAGTCCATGTACATGAGACTGAAATGTTCATCCAATTGAAAAGTCTCTTTTACAGTTGTCAAAAGATTGACTGTGTTTGGAATCCGAAATGGAAGGAACAATTTCCGTACGTCATGAATTACTCGTAGTACAGCTGGGCTAGGTGAGAACATTGTTGATGTGTTTCACGATCTCAATCTAAAAGGGAAAAAAAGTGAAGAAAGGGTCTAGATTTTTTTAGTCTAGATTTAGCTGCTTAATTTTAAAGTTATAACTGCAACCAATGTCTCTCTCTTCCTCTCTCTTGCATAAACTCCACACACACAGTCATGCACCTGCACACACACACTTCATTACATTACTACAATCTTTACCACCATTAACAAAATATAACGCAAAAACATTCTTATGGAGAAAAAAATAATTATAGCAGTTTTTTTTAATAATGAAAATAACTTGAAAGAAAGAATGTATTATAAAATAGGCACATGCAAATCAATGCAAATGTAGTGTTTTAGAGACACCATCAGGTGAATAACCCATGGTTAGGGTTAGGGTTAGGTTAGAGCTGCCAGAGATTATGAATCCAGATCTGTTAGCTGCATTCTTGAAGCAATCAGTTTGCCAAAGAACCTTCTTGAAGAAGCTGTGTTTACCCTCAAACCTCATTGTCCATAATGCCACAAAGGGGCCAAAGGCTTTAATGGCTTTAACAGACATTGATGGATGTCAATGAGGAGCGTGATGCACTGCAAATGTTTCCCAAGACCCAATAGACGGCAGTAACTTTGTGTTTTTTTCGTGACATCCCAAGTGGATTACACACCTCAAAGTCATCAATGCAGAGTATAGGACATCTCCAGACAAAAAGATATTTTCTTTGAAATGTGAACCATCACAAAAGGATTCATAAGTACCTTTAGAGCTTTGTGTATTCCTGAATGCCGTTCTTTACTAAAATCTGTGTCAACAACGGCAAAATATGAACATACTGGAATGTGCAATTTGATGGATGATGTCTATTTGCATCATCCATCAAATTGCTCCTTCTCTCTTTTGTATGAGGTCTCTCCATCCACCCCAAGAGCTGCATTTAGAGGATTAAGGGAGGTAAGATTTTCCACCAGGTTCAAATGTGCTCAAAGTATTGTTTTTCTGAATGGTTACTTGCTGAATTACAAACGAGACACCTAAACGAGAGGGCTTGTGTAGAGTCCAATGACTCTCTGTGATCTCTCTGAGAATGCAGGGCACTCCAGGTCCTAAAGCAACAAAATCAATCAATGTATGCAATGTAAGCAACTACAATCTGAGTAAGGGAAAGTTAATTAATTAATTAAATTAAACGGTTTTGTGTGCTGTGCCAGTGCTTCAGTTGGTAATGTTTTAGAAGTTCAGATCTTTGCAATGTTTGACATGTTTGCAATGAAATTGACATGTTTTGCACAACCACCTCATGTGAAAAATTAATGAAGATTTGATTGATGAAAGTTCATATCAAAATGCAATTTAAAAATCAACTGTCTTCACTTCACTTCATCACTTCAGGGCAACTTGGTCTCTCTCTTCTGTCCCCCTCAACCGGTTAACATCAAATGCACGAAGGACTGGATGCACATGCAAAATATTCTGAAATTAAGAAAAAAGAAAAAAAACAATAATCAGTAAATAGCAAATATTTTTACATTAAAACTTAATTGATATTTGCATTCACATCATTAATTTCACTAATTTGATGATGTAAAAAGTAATTTTGAAACGCTGCTGAAACGTCTCTAACATAAAAACAAACCCCTGGAGAGCATCTGTGTGTTTTTTTTTTTTTTTTGCTGTTTCGCCTGTCGCCCAGAATGAGATCACGCAAAGCATGTGTTAAAAAAGTGATCAAAAGAACTCAACAACGAAACGTCATATCTAACATCACAAATCAGATAAGACACATTTTAACGCACATCCTGCATGACCATACGAAGTTCTCGTCGCCATTTCCTCACATTAATGCTGGCATGTGACGCACAACATGAGAATAAATCCTGACCACGAATTAAGAATTTGTTCCCTCGATTTACTAAATCGGTTGCACATTGTACTAATTAGTTCACGCGTTTTGATTTAAATAAGAATTATTGTAATTTACAACGTGGTCAAGTCAAGTCAAGTCACCTTTATTTATATAGCGCTTTTTACAATGTAGATTGTGTCAAAGCAGCTTTACATTGATAACTGGTACATTATTTGGCTGCACAGCAAAGAATAGTGTCAATGCAGGCAGATCAAAGCACTGTTGAATATCAAATGTCAAGTCAAATATCAATGTCCCCAACTAAGCAAGCCAAAGGCGACAGCGGCAAGGAACCCAAACTCCATCAGGTGACATCAGGTGGCAGACAAGTGGCAAATAGGTGTTTAAATGGAGAAAAAAACCTTGGGAGAAACCAGGCTTAGTTGGGGGGCCAGTTCTCCTCTGGCCAACAGTGCTTTGTTACGATTCAGGTAGCTATCATAAGTCCGACAGGATCGCAACATTCAAAGTATTTATTCCAGTTCCATCCAATTGAGGATCGTATTCATCACGGCGGTATGGACGGTTGTTGAGGAACTGTGTCGTGGCTGTCGTGTCGATGAGGCCCTCAGAGTGGATGATCTAGTTGACTCAATCTCTGCTGATACTTCAGGGCTGCGTTGTGGTCGTGTCAAGGCGCAGGTCCTTGGTCTCACCTGGATACGGCCCGGATCCGGTTGACTATGGTGAACCTCGGGATAACCAGAAAGACTAATATTAGCGTAGATGCCATTCTTCTTCTGATGTAACGAGTACATCAGGTGTTATAGGAAGTGTTCCCGGTTCCGGCTGACCTAATTTATGCAGCCTAATAATCCTTTAACAGATTTGAAAATATAAATTGGTAATGTGTTATGTGTATGCCAGGTTAAAGAGATGCGTTTTTAGTCTAGATTTAAACTGACAGAGTGTGTCTGCTTCCCGAACAATGCTAGGAAGATTGTTCCAGAGTTTAGGTGCCAAATAGGAGAAGGATCTACCGTCTGCGGTTGATTTTGATATTCTAGGTATTATCAGCTGGCCTGAATTCTGAGATCGCAATAGACGTGAAGGACTATAATGAATTAGGAGCTCGCTCAGGTACTGGGGAGCTAAACCATTTAGTGCTTTGTAAGTAATTAGCAAGATTTTAAAATCTATACGATGTTTAACAGGAAGCCAATGCAGTGTTGACAGAACTGGGCTAATATGGTCATACTTCCTAGTTCTAGTAAGAACTCTAGCTGCTGCATTTTGTACGAGCTGTAGTTTATTTATCAGGCGAGCAGAACAACCACCCAGTAGAGCGTTACAGTAATCTAGCCTTGAGGTCATGAACGCATGAACTAACTGTTCTGCATTTGTCATTGAGAGCATATGTCGTAGTTTAGATATATTTTTAAGATGGAAGAACGCGGTTTTACAGATGCTAGTAACATGGCCTTCAAATGAAAGATTGGTATCAAAGAGCACACCCAGGTTCCTAAGTGACAACGAAGACTTAACAGAGCAGCCATCAAGTGTTAGACAGTATTCTAGGTTATTACGTGAAGAAGTTTTTGGTCCAAAAATTAGAATCTCTGTTTTTTCTGAATTTAGTAGTAGGAAATTACTGGTCATCCAATTTTTTATATCAGCTATGCATTCTGTTAATTTTGTGAATTGGTAAGTTTTGTCAGGGCGCGAAGAAATATAGAGCTGAGTATCATCAGCGTAACAGTGAAAACTAACGCCATGCTTCCTAATGATATCTCCCAAGGGTAGCATGTACAGAGTGAACAGCAACGGTCCTAGTACTGAGCCTTGCGGTACTCCATATTGAACTTGTGATCGATATGACATCTCTTCGTTTACTACTACAAACTGATAACGGTCAGATAAGTATGATTTGAACCATGACAATGCAATTCCACTAATGCCAACATAATTTTCGAGTCTATTTAAAAGAATATTGTGATCAATAGTGTCAAATGCAGCACTAAGATCCAGTAACACTAATAGAAAGATACAACCACGATCTGATGATAAGAGCAAATCATTAGTAACTCTAATGAGAGCAGTCTCAGTACTATGGTACAGTCTAAATCCTGACTGGAAATCCTCACAGATACTATTTTTTTCTAAAAAGGAACATAGTTGTGATGATACTACCTTTTCTAGTATTTTTGACAGAAAAGTGAGATTTGAGATCGGCCTGTAATTGACTAATTCTCTAGGATCAAGTTGTGTTTTTTTAATAAGAGGTTTAATAATAGCCAGCTTAAAAGTTTTTGGTACGTGTCCTAGTGATAAATATGAATTGACGATATTAAGAAGAGGATCTATAACCTCTGGAAGCATTTCTTTCAATAGCTTAGTCGGTATAGGGTCTAACATACATGTTGTTGATTTTGATGATTTAACAAGTTTAGACAATTCTTCCTCTCCTAAAGCAGTAAATGAATTGAATTTTTCCTCAGAGACACTACAATGCACTATCTGACGCGATACTGTAATAGACGGTTGCATGGTTATAATTTTTTCTCAAATATTATCAATCTTGCAAGTAAAGAAGTTCATAAAGTCATTACTGCTGTGCTCTTTGGAAACATCAGAAGTTGAAGCTTTATTTCTTGTTAATTTAGCCACTGTAACCTAGGGTTGTGTTTATTTTCTTCTAAAAGTTTTGAAAAATAAGCAGATCTAACAGATTTTAAGGCCTTTCTGTACTCAATCATTCTCTCTCTCCACGAAATGCGAAATACTTCTAGTTTTGTTTTCTTCCAGCTGCGCTCCATTTTTCTGGCTGCTAACTTTAGGGCCCGAGTGTGCTCATTGTACCATGGCATTGGATTAATTTCCTTAATCTTTTTTAAGCGCAAAGGGGAGCAACTGAGTCTAATGTGCTGGAAAAGACAGAGGCAATAGTTTCTGTTACAACATCGAGGTCTTCTAAGCTTTCTGGTATGCTAAGGCGATGAAACTGATCAGGAAGATTATTTATAAAGCAATCTTTAGTGGTAGAAGTGATGGTTCTACCATATTTATGGCAGGGAGGCAATTTAGCCACCTTGACTAAATGTAGTATACACGAGACTAGATAATGATCTGAGATGTCGTCACTCTGCTGCAGAATTTCAACAGCATCAATATCGATTCCATGTGACAATATTAGATCTAAAGTATGATTACGACAATGAGTGGGTCTTGACACATGTTGTCTAACACCAATAGAGTTTAGAATATCTGCAAATGCCAATCCTAATGCGTCTTTTTTATTATCTACATGGATATTAAAATCACCAACAACAAGGACTTTATCTGCAGCCAATACTAACTCCGACAGAAAATCAGCAAATTCTTTGATAAAGTCTGTATGGTGTCCTGGTGGCCTGTATACAGTAGCCAGCACAAATGTCAACCTACATAATGTTATGTAAAGTACCATCACTTCGAAGGAATTATATTTGAAAGACTTTTGACTAATACTGTAAATATTACTATAGATTACAGCAACACCTCCTCCTTTGCCTTTCTGACGGGCATTGTGTCGATAATCATAACCTTGAGGACTAGACTCATTTAAAGTAATGTAATCGTCCAGTTTTCTGAAATCGTCAAAGTTTCTGTCAAACACAGCACATCTAGATTATTATCTTTGATAATATCATTAACAATAAGTGATTTTGAAGAAAGGGATCTAATATTTAACAACCCGAGTTTTATCATTTGTTTAGCATTATTATCTCTATTTTTTATTTGTTGAACATCAATTACATTTTTACCATTAAATGGGTTTGGAAGTTTTTTTGTTTTTACTAATTTGGGGTACAGACACAGTCTCTATTTGAAAATATCTAGGTGTAAGAGTTTCTATGTGTTTGGAGTTATCTGAATTTTCTGACTTCTGTAACATGAGGCAGCTAGCAGACGGTCGGTTTAGCCAGTCTGTCTGCTGTCGTGGTCACGATTTAGTAAAAGAAGAGAACTATTTATTAAACAGTATGCACAACATTAATTAGGGGATGGGGGAATGAATCATATCGTGCATTTACTTAAAATGAGGGAACGAAAACCTGCTCACATATTGTTAATTCGTGGCCACGATTACCCTCCATAAAGAACCAATGCACACAAAATAACAAATATATAAATAAATGTAAATAAGCCAGAGAGTCACAAGTGAAATTTACTTGTCTGTTGGATATTTACAGGTAAAAATTGAGTACATGTTTAGATTTTACTTAATATTCTAGAGTTTTCACTTTTACAAGATTATTCTAAGCAAAAGATGCATGATTTTTCCTGTTTTATTTACTTAGCCATAAAATCATTTTTTACAGTGTAATAAGCTGCATTCACGCACGGATCTCTTTTGAAATATAAGAAGTAATGTGGTTTGTCCTGACCGTTTAATCCCTTAAGACAAAACTGTGTTTACATTTTGCGTCATAAATCCATTTTAAAGACGCAAGTGAAATTACATTTATTACCCAAAGTTATGCACAGCCGCATGCGCGAGCACTCTTCAGAAAAGTGCACGTCAGCATCTGAAATTTAAAGCAGCCTTCTGAGTTTCATATTTTAAATATATAAGTCCACTGCATTCCAAACGACATAAATGATGACTTCGAGAGTGTAAGGAAAATACCGGAGGGTGAGACATCACGTGTGTAACATCAAACAAAGCGCACGTCTCTCACAGGCCATCCTGTGCAACGAAGCCTGCAAATGTCCTTTGTAATTCGATTCAACCTTTCTGAACTTTATGAATGATTATTTTGTGGAAGGTTCGAGTGTGTGAGGAATTGGAATCAGGCAAAATATGGGTTAGCACACTCAGCGTCATCGCGCAAAAGCGGTTAAAAACTATAATTCTCAGAATCAATCCAGAATCGTTGGAGAGAGAATTGCGATGCACTTTTTTCTCCCACCCCTAGCAAACATGTTGTTGATTTTGATGATTTAACGATAATTCTTCCTCTCCTATATAATGAATTGAATTTTTCCTCAAGGATACGCACTGACGCAATACAGTATTGCACAAGACATTACACGGACATTAGACGGTTGCACAATTTTATAATTTTCTCTCTAATATTATCAATCTGAAGAAGTTCATAAAGTAATTACTGCTGTGCTGTTTGGAAACATTAGAAGTTGAAGCTTTATTTCTTGTTAATTTAGCCACTGTATCACTGTACCTAGGGTTGTGTTTATTTTATTCTAAAAGTTTTGAAAAATAAGATTTAACAGTTTGGCCTTTCTCCACGAAATGCGAAAAAACTCTAGTTGTTTTCTTCCAGCTGCGCTCCATTTTTGTTGCTTGAACTTTTTGTTGTTTGAACTTTGTTGCAGTTCCTTTAAGCTATCTGGTATGCTAAGATCAAGAAGATAACCAATCTTTAGTGATCTTTAGTGAAGTGATAGTTCTACCATATTCGCAGTTCTACCAGGCAGTTTAGCCTTGGCTAAATGTAGTATACACAAGACTGATCTGAGATATGCCTAATCATTAAATAACCTTTACTTACTGTAAACTTAAGGTAAACCTAACCTTAAGGTTGTTTCAGACACCCGCGATTATTGCGCTCTTTTATAGGTGAACGGCACAAGGAGGAATCATGGACCAAAAGAAATTGAATAACAACAAAAACTTAACTGGTGCTTGTCTAAGTCATTTGAAGCCTTAATGTGATAGACAGAAGAATATTTACAGTTACAAATTAAAGTTAACGGAAACTCGTCTTCCCTCCACTGCAGCTGTCAATTATTCTCCAGTTCAGCATTCAGCATTATGTCATATGGTAGCGTATATTCTGTTCTGTGTGGGCTGTTTTTTTTTTCCTTTTCTCTTTGTGTCTCTCTGTCCAGGTGCTGGAGAGAGAGGTGATTGCTCACACCTGATGCTCGTTATTGTGGCCGCATGCTCAAAAGAAGCTCCCAGAGACATTCAAGCTGAAGCCTGTCTTCCAGAGTGCTGTGTCCCTCACCTGCTCTGTTTATTGCCCTGTTAGGGTTAGGGTTAGAATTGTGTGTAAAGAATTGTGTAGAGACGGTGTACTTTTCCTACAAAGTTCCTAAGTTGAGGCTTATTGTAGCCTATGAGTTTTGCCATCTACTCGTTGTTACAAGGTTCTATTCAACCTTTATTCAAGGTTCATGTTCAAACGTGCTGGAAGCTGTAGGGAGGTGGGTGCCTGATTAATTTTTACAGTTTTTTTTGTTACTGTTTTTGTCTAGTTAGGGAATTTAGCATTTCTGTTGCTTTTGTTTTCTTTTGGTAGTTTAAGTAGTTTTACTCCTTAACTAGTCAGAGGGTACTTTTGTTTGTTATTTTGGCATTACCCCCTCCTAAAGTCTGTTTTGCTTCCTTTTGATTTACTTTGTCTAATAACTTTTGTTAATAAACCTTTGTTAAGCTTAAGTTTAATGTGTCTGTCGTGGGGCAGGGGACGGGCACACTCACTCACCCCAAAATTTCATATTTTCTTTTCACCGTTACTCCCTTACCCTAGACAAACCTTAAGCCTGGGACGTAACAATTCAAACAGCGTGCCTCGTCCAGGTATGGTAAAACGCCCTACATTATAATGCTTGATCTGTAGATAAAGGGTTGTGGATTTGCATAAAATGACTTTATTTTGCTGGAGTTTATTGCTGTTTCTAAACGATGTCTTACTCTTAGTCTACCGGGTGTCTGATATCACACAGACACTTCTCCTATTTGGCACCTAAACTTTGGAACAATAGCATTGTTCGGGAAGCAGACACACTCTGTCAGTTTAAATCTAGACTAAAAACACATCTCTTTAACCTGGCATACACATAACACATTATCAATTTATTTTCAAATCCGTTAAAGGATTATTAGGCTGCATAAATTAGGTCAGCCGGAACCGGGAACACTTCCTATAACACCAGATGTACTCATTACATCAGAAGAAGAATGGCATCTACGCTAATATTAGTCTTTCTGTTTATCCCGAGGTTTATTGTAGTCAACTGGATCCAGGCGGTATCCAGGTGAGATTGAGGACCTACGCCTTGACACGACCACAACGCACCCCTGAAGTGTCAGCAGAGATTGAGTCAACTAGATCATCCATTGTGAGGGCCTCATCGACACGACAGCCAGTGGCACAGTTCCTCAACAACCGTCCATACCGGTGTGATGAATACGATGGATTGAACTGGATTGAACTGGAATAAATACTTTGAATGTTGCGATCCTATCGGGCTTATGATAGCTACCTGAATCATAACAAAGCACTGTTGGCCAGAGGAGAACTGGCCCCCCAACTAAGCCTGGTTTCTCCCAAGGTTTTTTTTCTCCATTTTAACACCTATTTGCCACCTGTTTGCCACCTGATGTCACCTGATGGAATTTGGGTTCCTTGCCGCTGTCGCCTTTGGCTTGCTTAGTTGGGGACACTTGATCATTTGACATTTGATATTCAACAGTGCTTTGCATCTGCCTGCATTGACAGCATTTTCTTTAAGAGCTGCTGTGCAGCCAAACAATGTACCAGTTATCAATGTAAAGCTGTTTTGACACAATCTGCATTGTAAAAAGCGCTATATAAATAAAGGTGACTTGACTTGACACAGCACGTCAAATTGAAATTAGTACACACTGCACAATAACTGGAATTTAAAACTGTGAACAAAACAAATGATGAAAAAAAAAAAAAACATATCACCCAAAAAGTCTGTAAAGTCCCATATAAAATCCTTGTTGAATTTTGGGGGACGAATTTTGGGATCACAGCACAGAGTATTGACGAGTTCAACTGAAACAACAGAAGCTCAAAACTAGCATAATGTGGGGTGTGCAGAGTCCGACAGGTCAAGCTACTCTTAAAAATAAAGAGCAAAGCCAAGCCACCTCCACGACCAGAGGCCCGCGGGGAGTTTGAAAAGCCACACGTAGGTAGCAATTAAGCACCAAGCTAAATCACCAAGTATTTAACCAGGTCTGTGAGTCAAAGAAATACTTTCAGTTAAAATTTTTACTTGCGAGTGACCGCACATTTATCAGAGCAGACTTTAACTCTGAGAAAACTGCTCACCCGATTCGCGAGGCAGGGAATGTAGATTTTACTCCCCGTAAATTGTGGAAGACGCTGCAGTGGGAGATCAGTGCGGGTGCCAGGGAGCACAGGAATAATCCATAGAGCGCAAGGCGATAGAACAATACTTTCCCTTAATAGAGTCAATCAGGGGAAATGGGCAGCTGCACTGCTGAACTTGCCTTTAGCTTGACTAAAGCCATTTAAAAAAAATGTCCACGTCTTCTTCGACGCCTTTTCCAATGAGGAATGAAGGGCTGACAGAAACAAGTCAGCGACCGACACCGGGCAGGAGGGAAGATGGACAAAGAGAACATCGTTTCACAACGTTTTCACGTTCTGAAGATGAATGAAAGCATGTGAATCTGAAAAGACACGAGGGAAAGTAAACGACAACTGAACTTTTAATTCTTGGTTGAACTAGTCGGCAAGACGGTATGTGACTCTTCCATCGAAGATCTTATCTCAAACAAAGTTTGACGATCATACAAATCTGGTGAACTCGTAACAGAAGAACAGAGCGAAGACAAACAGACTGGGAAGCAGACGGCAAGCCACGAACACCAGCGCCATCTTGCTTTTCCCTCAAATTGCACATGCAACTGAGAATTTTAGTTCATATTGTTTATATTATAATTCCATAAAGGTAACTATGCATCGCGGCGGACTTATGCCTAAACTTACTTTAGGTAACAGTTTTGTGCAGTCGTCATTCAGTTGAATGACAGTGTAACAGCAGAACAAACTTCAGCTGTCGTCTGCAATGAGTTCAGCTCGTGCTCTTCCTTGCAATGTTTTAAAACTTGGTCTTTTATTAGTTATCATTAAATTCATCACTGCCTGTAACAACTGAAATAAACTTGTATAAATATGACTAATATCTATTCTGGTATTTTTCTTAAATTCTTGTTCATTTTGATATTTGATATTGCTGTTCAAATGTTTAATAAAGTTCTTCATGTTTAGGCTTACCAAGGCTGCATTTATTTGATCAAAAATGAACAGTAGTATTGTGATTTGTTTTCTATTTTAAATGGCTTTTTATTCCTGTTACTCCAGTACTTCAGTGTCACATGATCCTTCAGAAATTATTCTAGAATGCTGATTTGCTGCTCAAGTGCTGAAAACAGTTGTGCTGCTGAATGAAAGTGGAAACCACTACTGTGCCTGTTTTCAGGATTCACAGAACAGAACATTTGAACAGTACTGATATAGAAATCTTTTGTAACATTATAAATGTCTCTTTTTTTTAATCAATTTAATTAGTTGAATAAAATTCATCCTTGTGGAATTAATTTCTTTTAAAAAAAACTAGTTATTCCAGTGATTGAATAGTATTGTAATGCAAATGCATTTGTGCAAATAATTTGGTGGCCACTGTATATAAAAAGATGTTTTCTTTGTTATAAAAAAAAAAAAAAAAAAAAAAACAGTTTTAAATAAATAAAAAAAATTCATTAAAATTCAAAGAGTGGTAAAAATGTCAAAATCTTTAAAATGTCTTTTTTTTTTTTAATCAGAGAATAGCTTCTCAAAAGCATTCAATAGAATGTGTCATATTTTCATATATTAAGGGTCTGCTAGCTAACTGTTGTTGACAAGTCCATGGCCTATCTTTTTGTACAAAAACAAAATGTCATTACTGTCTCACACAATATCATATATTCACTCCATCACACGTTACCAAGCATCCAGTAAACAAAAGCAAATCAAGGCCATAATCACATCTTTATTCCAGGATTTGTGATACATGTTTTAAAACCAGGCCACTTTGGGGCACCATTGACTTCCATAGTGGGACAAAAACTCTAATTATAGTTCAGTTCAACACATTCTTCAAAATATTTCCCTTTGTGTTCAACAGAACAAAGAAAATTATACAGATTTGGAACAACTTGATGATAGAAGTTTCATTTTTGGGTGAACTAACCCTTTAAGCGAGCTCTCAGATTCAGTGTGTTTCCCGAGTTTACATGGCCTATTTTGCAAACAACTGACTCTTGTCGATCTCCTTAGTGGTTTCTTTATAGTTGAAGCCAAAATGAGTCCACACACTTCAGCTCGGGAGGGGAATAATTCTATCGTCTTGTGAGCTGGGTTTGCTAGCGCTTCTCTGGCTACGCGTCAGTTTACATTCTGAGATAACGCTGACATCTATCCACTTATCCACTGATAATCCGCTGAGATTTCACATGCAACTGATAATTTTAGTTCTTGTTTCAATTTTAGTTCACGCATGTCTGGGGAAAGTCATTGCCTTCGGAAACCAAAAATCTCAGAAACCGAAAATGTCGTAACACTGGCTCTGCCCTCTTCTGGAAAGTAGGATGGGGAGCAGCAGCTCATTTGCATTTTAAGGGATACACACAGAAATGGCTCACCCCCAAAAAGTGGCTATTTTAACATCCTGGAGTCTGCGGTATTGCCGGTGATACCACCTTGGTATTTTTCTTACCAGTGTGAAAGAGACTAAAATACTCTATCAATTAAGAGTTATATACCATTCTAATTCTAATGTCTTCTTTTATTTGTGTACACTCAGAGTAAAAACAAAATTTGCCTTTTGCAAAATAAAAAATAAACTAACATAATGCGTGATCTGTCGTCTCTCTAACAATATTGCTCACAGAGGGTTTTTTCTTTTATGTCACAGATTTGACAATCATAGTGACCAGTGGCCCACACTGGACATTCAAAATGAATATAATGGTGAGATCACTGACTGGAAGCAGGAAAGTTTTTTTTTTTTTTTCTCTAGTGCAGAAACACCAAACACCTTGGAATGCCAGGTTAGGGTATAGGGAATATATAGGGCATATTTGAACAGATCCTCTACTTTCTACTCAAAATGTGCCCTCATTTATTATTTTGATTTTTTTAGTTTCCTCTTACTTAGACGAACTTAGACGGTAAGGCTCAGACTGAAAGGGCTCATTATGCGAGTCACAACATTATTCATGAAGATTCACGCCTCCCTCTTGACAAAAAGTGTCTTACAAAATTTAAATCAATATATTGTTTTATATGCACATTTTAATTATCTAAGGCAGGATCATTTTTATATCATTTTGAAGCAAATATTCTAGTCTACGACCTCCAATACCCAGAAGTCTTATTCTATTTAATATTTGATTTGTGGCTGTATTTCAGTGACTCAAGTTTTTTGTTTTTTCAATAACAAAAAAAAAATAATAATAATAATTAAATAAGGTTAATCTCTCAAAAATACAAACATTACACTGTATTCAGCACTAAAACTTGGCTACGTGATATGTGAGCAACCTATGACACTTTTGATATTAATATATTAAATATATTAATATTAAATATTAAAAATAAGCAACTGAAAAAAGCACAAATGTGCATGTCAAAACTACTCCAGGACCCAAATCAGCCTCAGACCCCAGAGGGTTAACATGCTATAATAATGATCTGTGGGGTTTTTTTGAGCTAAAACTTCACATACACACAGAGGAAGACTTATTTGACATCTTTTAAAAGGGGCATCCGATGTCCCCTTTTAACAGAAAAGCTCTGATTGGGGAATTTAAACTCTTTACATCTGGCAACTGCAAGCATGAAAGCAATCTTATTAAAACAGCTTATTAAAAATTAGCTTATTAAAACAGTCTGTAATATTTTGTCGTCTCTTTTTTTTTTGTGAGGTTTTGGTCGGTTTTGTTTTTTTTAAATACATTTTAGTCTCGTTTTTTTTCCATCGATGATATTGCAATAATATATGGTGTCGTCTCTTTTCCTCTCATAATGAGTTTTCCTCTCATCATGTGAGGAAGTTTATCTGCTGAAATATCCTGCCAGGTCCTGCTTTCATGCAAACACTTATTGGCTATGAAGTCCAACAAAAGTGTCAGTATGGCTGGACCCGTGAAAACGTGCCGTAACGATCTAGTTTAGAGCAGCAGCTGATGCTCCTGTGATCACAAACCACAACAGCCACATCCATTAGATTGTTTAAATTGAGATGACTTTCATGTCATAGAATGTCATAAGTCAATTTCAAATGAGTGCAGAATATAATCCTAATCTGACATGTCTGTGTTTTTTTCTCAGACAACCCCTATAAAAATTCTAGAGCAAATTATATACTATTATTTGTGCAAACTCCACAGTGCTCTGAGAAATCTAATCCAGCCTTAATGCGAATGTCTGTGATTGCTGATGTTGTATAATCCTAACACTTCTCTTCATGCTTTTTTACCTCTCTGAGCTGTTGTTTGTGCACCAATCTTATGCACCAAAAACATGCTTTCATTTAATTTCAGTATGTGTAGCATAAGATGAAAAAATAAAAATAATTTAATTAATTAATAGAGCCAAATCACAGAACCTGCAGAGACAATTTCAATGTCAGTGTCAGGTAATAGTAAGGTACATGTCTAGATTTTTCTGCTCACTTATGCAAGTTTATTTTAAACAGCAACTTTTATAATCATGTGAAATTTACTGAAACAGGGGGTTTTAATAAATTTGAATTATATCAATAAATAATTAATTTAAAAATTCTAACTGTAATTATAAAAAATAATAATTGTAACTGAAACAACATTTAGAAAACTAGTCCTGTCCGAATAGTGATATAGTGTCATGGTTCAGTTTCAAATGAGTGTGAAGTTATCATTTGCAGTTCAAAATTGTATAAGTTCATCAATAAATAAGTAATCAGTATAAGGGTTAAAGACCACTAATCAAGATTGTAACACACACACACACACACACACAGGGAGGGAAGAGAGAGAGAGAGAGAGATATACACAGACAGTGACACAGACAGAGACCCACACACAGACCCCCCCCCCCCCCCCCACCCCCCCCCCCCCCCCACCCCCCCCCCCCACACACACCCAAGTGAACCTGAGGTAGTATGAGGGAGGAGAGAGAGAGAGAGACAGAGACAGACTGAGAAGATCATTTTAAACCAAAAAAAAACCCCAAAAAAACACCTAAATTGTGACATAAAGTAGTCTTTGATTAATGTTTAAATATACCTGCACAAACAGTATAAAATAAAAACGAAATCATTGTATTAAACTATTGCTCTATTGCTTGATTTATCCAGCCTTGTTTAAAAATAGGTATATGCTGCCCTCTAGTTGTTACTCTATGTATGACATTTATCAATTTTTCAATCAAATATAATTAATCTGCCTATTTTTAACTTACACGTGCTTTTTGAATTGAAAAAAATGAATAAAATGTGTTTATTTCAAACATTTGTATTATTCTATATATATAGTGTTTTTTTATAGAAAATATGAGTCATAATATGAGGCTCTACGCCCGTTTCTACGGTTTTGCCCATGTCTATTGGTTGACATGATGTGTGTATTGAGTTTCATGCAATTTGAAGCATGTTAAGAGTCTCAAAAGCTTCCAAAACGAATTTTAAGTTTGATGTGTTGCCATGGCAACAGTGTTTGAGATATCACAATTCTTTTCCAAGGTCTACATTCACCATGTCTTGACATTATTCTGGTGAAGTTTGAAGCAAATCGGGTAAAAATAAGAGGGTGATCTCAAAGCATTTTAAAAGTGATACACTTCCTGCTGCCAGTTGGTGGCGCTATAACTTTGACTCACAATAGTCATATCCATGTGATCGGGCTCCTACAACGAACACACTGCTGAAGTTTCATAAAAATCAATCAATGTATGCAGACGTTATAACACATTTTCTGTTTCTCTTTTCTCGCCATAAATTCGTTGCCTCGCCATGGCCAAACCGTTCGAGATATCAAAAATCCGCTGGCAATTTTTCATAATCAATGTCTTGACTTCATGCTGGCTGAGTTTGGTGGTGATCGGATTAATGGCCTAGGAGAAGTATATCAAATTCCAGAGCATGCGTTTTTCAAACAACCCATAATAACTGACTTCCTGTTGAGCTGGCGTATAACTTAGAGCACGAAAGTTGTTAGGCCCGATGAGGTCTATATGCACTAATACGTGCAAGTGTGTTTGATATATGGATCAAGTTTTCGGACCCCATTTAAGGGGGCGCTGTCAAGCCCCCTCGCCACGCCCGGGTACAAGCTTCTGCCCAGCCCTGATGGCCGCGGATTCCGATGTATGTGCAAAGTTTCAAGAGTTTTCGAACATGTTAAGGGCCCCAAAAGTGCCAAAAACATAGAAAAATAATAATAATAATAATAATAATAATAATAATAATCCTAAAAAAAACAATAGGGCCTTCAGCCTTTGGCTTTGGTCCTAAATATAGCTGCAAGCAGCGATGGTGGGCCCAAGCCCGGTGGCACCGCCACCCCGGTGGCTTCACGGCAACTGTGCACGGTGGGCAATAGGCATTTAAAACGGGTAAACATAAAAGGACTATTTCGAATTCATTTGAATACACCACATTTACTGCAGCAGTTGGTGCCCATATGATCACACAGACACACACACACACAAACACACACACACACACAGAGAGAGAGAGAGAGAGAGAGAGAGAGAGAGAGAGAGAGAGAGAAAGTGAGACTGAGGGGGGAGGGGGGTAGGACAGAGAGAGAGAGTGTGAAAAATCCACATTCAAACCAAAATATCTGACTTCCTGTTTGTCGGAGCTAATGACTTCAAATTAGAAAGTTGTCCGGCTTAATGAGACCAATATGTGTACCGAGTTTGGTGACTGTATGTAAAAATACCCCCCCCACTTTTGTCAAAAGGTGGCGCTACTGAGCCCCTCCACCACCATTTCTAAGGCTTTGTCCATGTCTACTGGTCGACAATGTTGATGTGTGTGTTGAGCTTTGCCAAACCGTGCGAGATATCAAAAATCCGCTGGCAATTTTACATCACCAATGTCTTGACTTCATGCTGACCGAGTTTGGTGGTGATTGGATTAATCGCCTAGGAGGAGTATATCAAATTCCGGAGCATGCGTTTTTCAAAAAAACCCATAATAGTCGACTTCCGGTTGGGGTGGCGTATAACTTAGAGCATGAAAGTTGTTAGGCCCGATGAGGTCTTTATGTGTACTGAGTTTCATACTAATACATGCAAGCGTGTTTGATATGTTTGATATCGGATCCCATTCAAGGGGGCGCTGTCGAGCCCCTGTGCCACGCCCAGGTCCCAGCCTCTGCGGCATCCTAATGGCCGCAGATTCCAATGTGTGTGCCCATTTTCAAGAGTTTTTGAGCATGTTAAGGCCACCAAAAAGCCCTGGAAGGTTGAATAATAATAATAATAATAATAATAATAATCCTTAGGAGAACAATAGGCCAAATATAGCTGCAAGCAGCGATGGCGGGCCCAAGCCCGGTGGCACCGCTGCCCTGGTGGCTTCAGGGCAACTGTGCATGGCGGTTAATATGTATTTAAACTAGGTTAATGTAAAAGGAATATGTCAAAGTCATTTGAATATGCTGCATATACTGGAGTCAGCTGGTGCACCTTTAACTGTGAACCACAATAGCTAGATCCATGAGATCATTTAAATGTAGATGAATTTCATAGGTCACTTTGAAATGAGTGAAGTTATCTTTTGCAGCTCAAAATTTTGTAAGTCTAAATTCAGTCCAGTATTTATTTTAAGTTTTTTTTATATATTTTTTTCTAAACCATTACACCCCCCCCCCCCACCCCCCCAAACACACACACACACACACACACACACACACACAGAGAGAGAGGGAAAGTGATTTAAGAACCAGTTGGAGATGATTCAATATAATTTTAAACAAGATTTATACTGTGACAGAAATTAGTCTTTGATAATCTCTTAATATATACATTCAATAATACTAACTAAATAAATTAGCAGTTAAAAATGTTATACGTCCAGATGAATTTATCTTAAGGTCTTTTATGTTACTATTAACAAAATTATTAAACTAATTATATAAAACTATATAGTCAGTGCACTACAAATGAACTAGTTCTATGCCTTTATTTTGTTATACAAATTTATAGAAGAGAAGGCCTAAGAGATTTCCTATCCTATAATGCAGTCAAAAGGACACAGCAATGAAAGGGTTATACCTGCAAGACTCTAAAACACACACAGAGAGAGATAGACACACACACACACACACACACACACACACACACACAAACACACACACACACACACACACACACACACACACACACACACACACACACACACACACACACAGAGGCAGAACAGTTGGAGCCTGACCAGTTAGTTGAGTCAGATGATTCAATAATATTTTAAACAATAAGAATAAAATATATACTGTAAGAGAAATTAGTCTTTGATCATCTCTAAATATATACATTAAAATATTGTTGTATTATATCAAGAAAATGCAATTACCCTGCCTCCTTGTTTAGATTTTGGAAGTCTGTTGCTACACATTTGGCCAATGTATTAAAAATTAGGCATTGCTTACAATATTATTATTATTTATTTTTGTTTGTTTCTAAGAAATGTATTGCCAGAGATGTACAGTTAGGGTTAGGGTTAGGGTTAGATATGTGTGGATATGTGTGTGTGGTTCTATGTGTGTGTGCTCAAGGACACAGAGAACTGTGGTTCTACTCCTAGAACCATATAAGGACATCAGCCATCTTGGATGAGTTTACTGGAGTTCAAGGACACAAAAGCCAGACAGCTCGCACCTGCGAGGCCTTGAGAAGGATCTGGAAACTTTGGGAAAGTTACAACGTACGTCAATCAAGAAGATAACCCAACGTCTGCAATAAACAGCAGGAGTATGAAAGACTGATGAGTTGATTGCCTCTTCGGATACTGATACGTCAGTACCCCCGACGCCTAGAAGCCCAGAGCTGAGGACAAGAAACCCCAAGCTGAAGATGGGAAGACCAGAGCTGACTACACCTTTGACTCAAAAGAGTGATTACTGTATTTTATACCTTAATGATGAAGTTTTATTTGCCTTTACATTTTTGTTTATTATAAAAAGAAAAGTAACCAATTAAAAGAAATTTAATTGATTACAAATGCTGCCTACCTTGGCTTGATTTATAGTGTTTTAAGACTTTGAACAAGAACGTACCACAGAGGAGTCTTCTGACCAAATTGTAAGTAATTTTAAATGCTTATAATTTAGGCCAGACTCAACTTACTTTACCTAACCTGAGAATAATAAATAATAAGGTTAAAGGTGTTAAGATCAAAATACACACCGAAAAACATGACGCCCAACGTGGTGCATTGATCCATCGACCCTTGGCCACGGTCGATCGAGCAATGCTTTCCCATTCGCTTCCGCACTCGTGCGCTTGAGTTTTAGATGTAAAAACTTGGGAAGCTAGTGAATCACCAGGTAACCTGTAAGACCCAAAATGTAAATAATCTAGAGGGACAGCCCAGAAAGGGTTGAACGCGCGTAGAACAGATAACTTTACGAGCCAGGGAGCCGTAAAGGTTAAGAAAGCTGTAGGAGAGACAGAAAGTCTCACATGGCTAGCCTCAGAGAATGAGAGGCAGAGACGAGCTAAAGATAAGACCTGTTAGTGAAGGACGCTTCGCTTATGGCAGGGAGAGCCCAGCAAAAATCCAGCAATGTGTTTAGGCTTATCCATGAGAAAGAAAAATTAGCCTTTCGAGCAGACACACCGGTTCTAGAAATGGAACGTGGCTCCTGTGACAGACCAAAATGGTCAAAACTTAAAGACTGAGGTAGATCTAGCAGCTATACAAGAAGAAAAAGTGGAAATGAGGAAAATGTGTACCTGTGATAAAATTACAGTATAAGGCTCCTAGAAAAGGGAAATGTGATAGGTACTGTTGATACATAAAGCTAAAGAAAATGTTTTATATTCTTATAGGTGTGGTAGAGTGCCAAAAAGAATACTATTTAAACCACCTGTAACGACTCAGAAAGGTATTGATCCATTTGCAGTTTATTCAACAACAAGGACAATACAGGAATCATAAACCAGGTAACAGGCAGAGGGTCGAGGCAGGCGGCAGACAGGGTAAACAGGGACAGGCAAAGAGGTCGAGGCAGGCGGCAGGCAGGAATAAGCAATAACAGCCAGTCAAGTAGGCAGGCAGCAAGAATCACAGTCCAGAATAACAATCCAATCGATAACAGGCAAACAAACAGGAAAGAACGCTCAGAAATGATAACCATGGCTGATCAAGACTTCGCAAGGAACAGTGTGAGAATGGGTGTTTTATAGTGCATGGGTAATGAAGTGATTGGCAGCAGGTGCGAGCGTGATCAGTCCCAGGTATGTGGGTGTATGGGAATTGTAGTCCAAATGAACCTAATACTCGGGAGAGGGCTCCCTCTGGTGGCCCAGGAGATCTGGTGCAGAGGACCCAATCGTGACACCACCAGACCTGGATAGAAAATATCAAATAGTTGTTAAAATAGTTAGAAATAAATGGAAGAAATTCACCTAACATTGTCAGAAGACAGTTTTATGAAGTGGAAATAGGCAGGCTAAAAGTAGGACTTTTAATCTGTACCAATAGGTGTTGGGAAAATAATCTTAAGTGACATGGTAATTTAAGAAAAAGTGAATTGAAAATATGATAATTGGTCCCGGCACAGTCGGGATGATTTCAGTGTAAAATAGGTGTACAGGCTGTAGAGAGTCTGTGAGCACAGCTCAGACTCAAACGTGTAACAGCGGTGTGTGTAAGATTGTCTCTCACACTGCACTGTCTGAGTAGAGAGAAGAGCTCATAGTTCAGAACGCTAGAGGCTAAAAGACTGGAAAACAATAGTTGTGATAACTGATAACTTTTCTTTTAATAGAAAGTTAAATAGTTAAAAAGGAGTAACAATATTGTAGTATTGAAAGAATATAATTTGAATTTCCAGACAATGAAGATAATGGAAGATAGACTGTTAACAATAAACTTATTATAAAAAAAATAAAAAAAAACAACAACAATGCAAAGTAGTAGGAACTATATAAAAAAAAAATCATCTAAGAAAAGATGATGCGCCAGGACCCTCTCAGCCATCCGCACTTCAGGATGAGAAGCCTGAAATAGGGAGAGATTTACAACAGAGACAGAGCCAGAGACAGAGTCAGAGGAGTTAGAGCTTGTATTCAGAGCTTGAATTTGACTCTGATACCGCTGATAGTGAAAGCAGAGAATCTGATATATTATATTAAAACCACTGTATATAATAGTCGACGTAAAAGTAACACTTTAAATATTGAATGATTAGCCTGAGGTTAAAGATGGAAAACAAATATTCTGATATAGTGAGAAAAGAGATACTTAAGAGATACTTAAGAAAAGAAGGGCAAAGAAAGTTGTGCCTAACAGAAATTTGACTTACGGACAGATAAAGTCAGGCCGGTGTTCACCCTTAACCGTATTGCTCAAACCGAGGGTCTAAAATGGGAAACAGATTTTAATGCACTAGGAACTATAAGTGAAGAAGTAACTAAAGTTTTAGATCTATTGTCATTAAAAACAAAAAAAAATGGATTCTGAAAAGAGAGTTAGAGAAAGTAAGATGCCAGCAAGAATTACAAAAGCCAAGAGAGTGTTAAAACTGGCAGAGAGAATTTTCAGAGCCCAGATAAAGAGTTGGAAAAAGACCAAAGTAACAGTGGGATTTTGATGATCCCAGTCTGGATTTTAACCCCCGGAGTTCAATGATGAATAGAATAGTGTACAAGAAAGAATATTGGAATTATAATTGTAAATATAACTGGGGTTAGTTATATTTTGTCAGTAAATCAGTAAGAGTTAAAGGGAAAGGACATTAAAACTTATGTGGACAGGGGTCGAAGATGAGTCGAAGATGCCCCTGCAAGACAGACCTGTATCAACTGAAGTTTAATTAAAATAATGGAATTAAAATAATGAATTAAACAGGTTATTATTGAGAAAAATCAATGGATAAAAGAAAAGTGACATTGAGATAAGTAATAACTACATTTTTAAATTACACTTGTAGACATATAGACTGGTTGTTGAAAAATACCAGAAAAATAAAGAGCAATAAATTGAAAGAAAGAAAAACTGAAGCTTAGCACGATCTCAGTTTATAACATGACAGTACAATCTAGAGAGAGTTAAGAAAAGTTAAGAAAAAGATTTAAAAAACCAAATCAACAGAAGATTAAAAAAAAAAAAAAAAAGTAAATTTGTTGGACAATGACAAAATTTCATGGGAGAAAAGTGTCATAGTCTATACAGTGATGGGAGAAAAGGCTACAAAACACACTGTATAGCCTAATATATTGCAAATCTAAGGATACTTTAGGCCTGAATAAAAAAGGAAATAATAACTACAGAGGGAAAAAATGCTAATACTGTCACGAATGTGGCGCCCTCGGCTCTTCCTCCGGACCACCGGAGGGAGCCATCACCGGAATACTGATCAGTTCTCATTCGGACTACGTTTCCCATGGGCCCTCATTCCTGGGACTGATTGCACACACACCTGCACCGCATCACACTCACACTATTTAAGACCACCGAACTACCTCCTCATTGTCCCGGGGACTGTGCCATTGACCTGTTGCCTGGAACCACACCTCCCAAGGGCAGGATCTTTCCCCTGTCACAACCCGAGTCAGCAGCAATGAAAGCCTACATCGAGGAGGAACTAGCTAAAGGATTTATCCGCCCGTCCACATCACCAGCAGCCTCAGGATTCTTCTTTGTCAAGAAAAAATACGGCGGATTAAGACCCTGTATCGACTACCACGGACTAAATGACATCACCATCAAGTTCCGGTACCCCTTACCTCTAGTTCCTCCAGCCCTCGAACAACTCAGGCAGGCCACATACACATACACATACCAAGTTGGACCTTCGCTGTGCGTACAACCTGATCCGCATCAGAGAAGGGGACGAATGGAAGACAGCCTTTTCCACCACCACTGGTCACTACGAGACCCTCATCATGCCGTTCGGGCTAGCCAACAGTCCCTCTGTCTTCCAGTCCTTTATTAACGACGTCTTCCGTGACATGCTTAATCGCTGGGTCATAGTCTACATAGATGACATCCTCATCTACTCCAACTCTCTCAAGGAACATGTTCAGCACGTACGGGCGGTGCTGCAGAGACTCATTCAACATAAACTGTATGCAAAAGCCGAGAAATGTGAGTTTCACCAAACCTCCACCTCCTTTCTGGGTTACGTTATCAGCCGTGAGGGTGTGGCCATGGATGACAGTAAGGTGAGGGCGGTAAGGGAATGGCCACAACCCCGCACATTGAAAGAATTACAACGGTTCTTGGGGTTTGCCAACTTCTACAGGCGGTTTATCCGGAACTTCAGCGGCATTGCAGCCCATTAACGTCTATGACCAAGCTGCAGTCCTCATGTCTCATCTGGTCCTCCGAGGCAGTACAGGCTTTCCACGAGCTAAAGGAGCGCTTCACCACGGCACCCATCCTCCGTCATCCAGACCCCAAACTCCCTTTCATTGTAGAGGTGGACGCCTCCAGCACGGGCATTGGGGCCGTTCTTTCCCAGTGCCAAGGTAACCCAGAGAAAATGTACCCCTGTGCCTTTTATTCAAGGAAACTGTCAGCGGCAGAACGTAATTACGATGTGGGCAATCGGGAATTACTGGCCATGAAGGCAGCTCTGGAGGAGTGGCGGCACTGGCTGGAGGGAGCTAAACATCCGTTCACCATTCTCACTGACCATAAGAACCTGGAATACCTGCGTTCCGCCAAACGTCTAAATCCACGGCAAGCTAGATGGGCCCTATTCTTCACACGCTTCCAGTTCTCAGTAACTTACAGACCAGGTTCAAAGAACACCAAGGCGGATGCGCTGTCACGGCAGCATGAGGAGGTGGAACGGACAGAGAACGCTGAGAACATAATCCCCGACACCTTACTGCTCGCTCCGGTTCAATGGGACATTATCACCGAGATCACACACGCCAATGAACTGACCACTCCTCCTCCCACGTGCCCACCGGACCGCACTTACGTCCCAGCACAGCCGCGAGACAGACTACTTCATCACGTCCACGACTTCCCAAGCTCAGGTCACCCGGGTGTCACGGCTACCTTCCACTTGCTACAAAACTGGTTCTGGTGGGACTCTATGCTATCCGACACCACCCGCTTCATCGCCAACTGCTCACTCTGTCAAACCACCAAAGCATCACACCAAGCGCCAGCCGGATTGTTACAACCGTTACCCATTCCTCAACGTCCCTGGTCACATATTGCCATTGATTTCATCACCGATCTCCCAGAATCTCAGGGCCACACCACCATCCTCACAGTCATCGATCATTTCTCTAAAGTGTGCAGACTTATACCACTGGCCAAACTACCCACAGCGTTCGAAACAGCCGAACTGCTTTGCAATTATGTGTTCCGCTTCTATGGACTACCCGTGGACATTGTGTCAGACAGAGGCCCACAGTTCACATCTCGAGTCTGGTCATCCTTCTTCAAGAATCTCAACATCAACGTCAGTCTCACTTCTGGGTACCATCCAGAATCCAATGGCCAAACAGAGCGCATGAACCAAGAACTCACACGATTTCTACGCACCTACTGCCAACGCAACCAATCTGATTGGAATCGTTATCTGCTCTGGGTGGAGAACGCTCAAAACTCCCTACAGAAACCTGCCACTGGTGTTACGCCCTTTCAATGCATCCTGGGCTTCCAACCTCCACTATTTCCTTGGTCTGGGGAACCCTCCAATCTACCGTCTGTCACTGAGTGGATGCAAAGAAGCGAAGAAACCTGGGATCTAGCTCACCATCACTTACAACGTGCTGTAAGAAGACAGGAGATGCAGGCCAATCGTCACCGACGCCCCAATCCCCAGTACGCCGTGGGTCAATGGGTTTGGCTGTCCACTAGAGACCTCCGGCTAAGACTTCCATGCAGAAAACTCAGTCCCAGGTTTGTAGGGCCCTTTCAAATTACCAAACAAATTACCCCCACCCTTGATGATCGAAGGCGAGGAAGCCTATCAAGTACGAGAGCTACTCAATTCCAGGCGCCGGGGTAGGAGACTACAGTACTTAGTCGACTGGGAGGGGTATCCTGGACCCCTCACTCACAGAGGAATTTCATCGGACGCATCCGGACGCATCCGGAGAGACCAGCCCCTCGACCACGTGGTAGACCCCGGCGGAGGAATGGGTAGCCATCACCGGAATACTGATCAGTTCTCATTCGGACTACGTTTCCCATGAGCCCTCATTCCTGGGACTGATTGCACACACACCTGCACCGCATCACACTCACACTATTTAAGACACACACACACACACACACACACACATCGCGAAGTCTTGATTTGCCTTGGTGATCATTTCTGAGCGTTTTTCTGTGGACTGTTACCTGTTACCGATTGGACTGTTTATTCTCTGCGACCCTTTGCTGCCTACCCTGATCTTTGCCTGTTTCCTGGACTGTGATTGTTTTGCTGCCTGCCCTGATCCTTGCCTGTACCCTGATTCTGTTTGTCTGCCGCCTGCCTCGACCATTGCCTGTTCCTGTTTATGCCTCTGCCTTTGCCCTGTCTGCTCTTTAAGTCCTTTTAATAAAAGTAGCTGCAAATGGATCCACATTCTGTCGACCCATCATTACAAATACAATAGAGTAACTTAAAACAGTTATTAGTAGTCCAATTAAGTTTAGGAAAAAAATAAGATTGAGAGTAGAAAACAGAAGCTACTTGAGAAAGCCTAGAAAAGTTTAAAAAAGGGAGAGACTGAAATACCACAGGTTTTCTACAGAAAAACTTTGCTACCACAAGGTAAGAAAGAATATAATTTTTTTTATTTTGCTATTTAAGTAAAATATGGAATTACTGTTATTATGGGTTATAAAATTTATTAGCAGTAAGAAATTGTAAGAGATTTTGCGATTAAAATAAGTAGAGAAGAGAAAGAAAAAGTTATAATTGGCAAAAGTGCTAATTAAAACCATACAATCCAACTATACATGTGAAGTATGAATTTTTATACAGAAACTGTATTTTTAAAGTCAAAATTATATTGTAAAATTATTAAAGAGGTTAAGAAACCTGTTACTAATGGTTAAATTTAAAGAGTCATTTAGGGTAGCGACTAAGTCAAGTTTAATGCTTTGAGCTGAAGGAAAAATCCATGATAGAAAAACAGAATAAGAGATGGAAAACTGATCTTAAATAAATTTAGATAACAATGTTAGGTCTATACCTAAGACATTTAGGAAAAGGAAAATGCTTTTACTTTAAATAATAATAATTATTAATATTATTAGATTAAAAGTTATTTTAATTTGTGAGCTAGGTTTTTTAATAGTAGAAAGTTTTAAAGGAGTTTAAATGTCCATCCTTTCATCCTTCCAGCCTCTCAAGTTAGCCAAGGAAACACTCTGGATGGATGGTAGTTGAAATGTGTATTTAATCATTTGATTTTGAAGTCTTTTATAAAGAATAAAATGTTTAAAAGCTGTAGAGGTTGTACTCAAATTGCTTAGGAAGTAAAGTTTGAGGATACATATAAAAACAATGATTAATGATTTAAAATGGAACAATTATTAATGATTGATGTGGTTGAGTTTTTAGTATTTTGGAATTTGACAAATACACAGTTTATAAAATATTACAAAATATAATACTTAAGGTGCCTGATGGTAAAAGAAGTTATAAATTATATAGTTTAATGGGTTACATTAAAATTGGGATATGTCGAATAGTGAAGCCTATTCACACTTAAAAGAGGATGATTAAACTAGACAGAATTAAGCAGAAGATGTGTTAGTGCAATTAAAGCAGATTTTCTAATGTATACATTAAACAATAGAACATTAGACAATAGATTTGAATATTGATACAATAGGATATCAATAATAGAAAAAGACATACCTGTTTGAAAAGAAACTGGCAATAAAGAAAATCAACTGTGCTTGATTGTTTTTGTTAATAAAATGTTAGCAGTTCTTTGTAAAAGATATTCCAAGCTGAAAAGTTCGGACCGAGGTTAGAAGTCGATGCAGCTGTAAACAGCTCATATGATGAAGATTTAAAAAGTGCCTCAAATAGAAAAATGGCAAAGGAAGAAAAATCAATAAATGATAATAAAAAGAAAATAGATATCTTATGTTGTAACAGCTGTTAGTGATGAAAAAGGAAAAGAAAGAAAAAGTACAATTGTTTGTAAAAAAAAATATGTGCACTGAAGATTTCATTTTGAAGCAGGAGAAACGAGCCGAGATAAGAGAGTCAGTTCCAGGCACAGCCCAGAACGCAGAGCTCACGGGAGTGTCAAGGGCACTCAGAAAAAGGAGGAATAATTTCACCAGACATCCCAGCAACAGACAATAAAAGGGTAAAAAGATTTTTAATAAAAAAAAGGAGAGATTGTTATGCCAAATTGAAAGGTAAATTTCTGATTTAGTTAAAATGTAGAAAAGTTGAGAGGACTTAACCTTTTTACCCAACCAGACAATTCTAAAGAAAAAACAGTAATATCTGTGGCAATAATAAAGCTCATAAGCTAGCTTGAATGAGAAAGGGGCAGTACTTGGAAAAATAGAATGTAATAATAATATAAAAAAAAAAAAAAAAGATTTATGAACAAGTTTGACACCTAAGTGAAAATATGATCGAAGTTTGACAGATAACAAGATACATATTCCTAAATGAGGACAGACATATTGAGAAATAGGATTACAATATTAAAAGGTATATGTTAAAGATATAATTGAACTATAAAGGATGAGTAGGTGTATATATATGTGAGTATAATAACAATATATGACAGAGTGAATCAAAAGTCAAATATGGAGGTATGGAATAACAAGGAAAAATATACTTAAATCCTTAATTAATTGGGTTACATGGTTAATGGATTTTTAGATTGTCAGCCACTGGGATTGCATGAGTGCACTCTCAGTGCTGGGTCACACCAGGAAGGGAATTTGTTGTAAAACCTGTGCCAAGTAGATATGTGGATGATCCACTGAAGCAGCCGGAAGAAACAGAGAGAGAGAGAGAAAGAAGGGATCGCCAGAATGAAATTTGAAAATTTACAAACACAAAAGCATTTGTCATTTTAAATTCAGTAGAAGAGATAGTGACTGCTTTTGTTTTGACCACGAAACAGTTGTAGTATATTTTAGGAAAATGAAGAAAAAGTTTGAATGTTGATTAACTGAAATAATTTTAATTCAAGTATTAAGATATGCACCAGAGTGATGGAAATGCTAAAATAGCTGTTCATACCCTCTGAAAAAAGTTGCATGCAAGATGTGATTAATGAAATTAATGTTTTTAATTTTGTAGCTATTATTTAGCAAACTAAAAATTACTTAATGCAAAGTGAGGTATGAACTATCTGAATAAAGTTACAGAGCTTAACCATTTTAAAATTTGAAAAGAATTATAGGAATTAAGTTTGGATAGTTGACAAAGAAACTGTTGGATTATTAGAACATTTCCTCTGATATAAAGGGAATTTGTTCCTTGCTATAGAAAAACAATGTGATAGAAGATATTTAACAATAAAATTATGAATAAGATAAAGACAAATTTTAAAGTTAGTAAAGATAATTAGTCAGAAAGATATTAGGACTAAGAATAATTTAATCATAAATTGAAATGCATACTGTCAACAAACATTGAACAGAAAATGTAGAGATAAGACAGGTAGGGTAATAAAACCTGTAAAACCAATTAACTAAATAAATAAGATGCACAAATGTGTTGGGAAGGTATTAGAATATACAGTATTTACTGTGATGATTCAGATAAAAGTACAACCAGGGTTCAGAGAGGAACTAAAGGTTAAACCACTGATAATGCCTGAAAACTGCTGAAAAGTTGAATATTTTAGAAGAAGCCATGGAGGTAAAAAAGAGCCTTGTGTGTGTCTGCCAGGAGTGTAGGATGAGTTATCCTCAAGGTAATAATGACCCAGAGACTAAGTGAGCACATAGATGCCTAGGACTGTCTATGGTCCGGGTTACAGTGGAATACAATGTGATGAATGTCTGGAAGATATTCATCAGAAGTAACTTGCTGGTATATGTGGTAGGCATAGAATTTGGGGCATGGACCTATGGTGATTTAACCAGTAAAGGCAAAATTGAAGGGACAAAGGTGTAGAATCAGAAACAGCTGGGTATTTCTAGCGTTGTATCTGTAGTCATAACGTATTGACATAAATACGAATGACATACAAAGCAAGGGGTTGCTGGTTTTGTCCCAGGAGACTTGGGAGAAATCTAGAGAGCCTGAAATCTTGCTTTAAAGATGGCAAAATGTTCCAACCAGAAAACTGGTTAATTGAAATAATTGCTAAAAGCTATTTAGAATATAGCAAAAGAATGCACAAATTAGTCTCCCAAGAAGGGGAGAATATGATGAAAAGTAGTATTATGCTTTATCAATTTTGACAAATTGGACAAAAATTAAGTATAAATAAAATAAATGTATAGCAGAGCTGAGTTTCCTGTGTGCCAGTGAACTTCTGGAAGGGGGAGAGGAGCTGTATCTCCAGGCAGGGAGCCACAGAAGGACAGGACAGAAGTTCTCTCAGCACAACAGGACAACTCACAGCAGGCTGCAGGGTTTAATAATAGTGAACAGGACCACCACCTCAGAACCTCAATTTCTTACCTGTGCCATGGGAAAGAGCTGGCACAAGATTAACAGAACAGTAAATTATTAAAAGGTTCTGATGTGGGTGGAGTAATTTTGAATTTACTTATCAGAAACAATGAAAGTAAATAAAGACCACAAAGAGCAAAAGCAAATTTTTGCCCAAAAAGAACAAAAATAATGCTGAAATGTAGAAACATCCAGCCAATAAGAACCAATTTTTGTGGGATAAATTATTAATTTTAAATAACTATAAATGTAGCAGGAATGTGGCTTTTAGTTGATTTTACTGTACAATTGATTGTACAATTGACCGAAGCTTTTGAAAGCAAAAGAATAAAAAAGTAGCAATAATAATTTCTGCTATAAAGAACAGACATATCTCTGTTGCATGTAAATACAACATTGGAAGAATCGAGCCAATGTGAGAAAAAATATAAGAATGTTACTGTAGGAAAATCTACAAGTTTGTATTACAGAAAAGTGGAAAAATATATTTAAGAAGATAATTTGGATTTGGCAGAAAATGCAAGTTATAAAACATATTGGCACTGAAGAAGAGCGTCACCAAATGTATTGAAATTAAATGAAATAAGGAATACCTAATTGGTTTAAAACAGGCAACAGTAGACATTGAGACATATTCCTAAGATAAATTTTTTAATTAAATATAAAATATTATATGATGAAACAGCTGAAAATTATGGGATAGTTATATATGTATACAATGGTTTGAAGAATCCACTAGGTAAACTAGAGTCCACTGGAAGATATATGAAGTAAATGAGGGGTAAATATTGTAAAAAGCAGAAAACCCTCAATGATATTAGTATTACAGACTAAAACAACAAGATGTTTTGGGGAAGATGTTCAGATAGAGATGTATGAGTAGAGGAAGGCAGTACTTATACACGTGATTATACACTGTAAAACGAAAAGGGACTTTATAAATCTAAAGAAACATTACTGGACTAACTAAAATTTTGTAGATAAGAAGGAAAAGTATACATATTTGTTTAAAAGCTGGAATAATTTTGGAAAAGGAAAAGAGAAGGTAAACACCATAGCAACATTGGTCAGACTTGCCAAAGTTTAAGAAGAACATTCATGACAAAATAAATATACTGAATTGTGTAAGAATGTAATTTTAGAAAATCTAACAGAGACAAATCCTAAAAATCATAATAAAGTTAAGATTGTGATGCTTATGTGGTGATATTGAAACAAACATTTTGAAAACTATTAATTACTGTGAAGTAATCAAGTAGAAGAATATTCTAGCATAAGAAAATTAATTTTATGTGGTGATATAAAACAGAGTAAGGATACTGTAAGATAATGCATGGACAGGATAATATTACCTCGTGCTTGCAGTAAGAGTTAGAAATGAAAATGATTGTCTAAATGAATTAATAAACAACATAATAAAAATAATTGAATAAATATGCCAACACTTAAATATAGAATGTATATTAATATTAGTGGAATACTTCATGGTTGAGAAGAAATATATGTTGACAGAAGTATATGGACAGTATATTATTTGAGAAAACATTTTTGTGCACAGAATTTAAAAAGTGACAATATGCAGAAACCTAGAAAGAGTAATATTAATCAATGGATAAGTATGATGATATCATATAGAGCATATAGGCCAATAATATTTAGAGAGAGTCATTTAAAATAAATGATGGAAATTAAGGAAAATATATGCCTCACTATCTATTATATTAGATTGTAATATATTCTCATATGTAGAAAGAAGATAAAGAGAAGATTTGGACTATAATGACTGAAAAGAGAGAAACTGGACAAGGACGGTCAATAAACTGAGAAAGCAGCCAAAACTATAGTTAATTATGTATGTTATTATAACACAACATAATTAAATGAGTAATTGAAAATCAGCTTATTATAAATAAGATGTGCTAGTAGACATATTGTAATATTTGAAATGACAAGTCATTTTGCTGTGATGGATGCAGGCTTATCATACCGGTGTATGAACACAGCAAGAGAACAGATGAGGAGGACAAACAAGCTCTCATTAGAAACCAAGAGCACTGAATGGCCTTGACTGAGTCTGAAACCCCTGAAAGAAGGGGCAGAAGTAGCATAAGGAGTCCTATATAGTGTGTATATGCTTCTTATTCAGTTATAAGATAAACTATGATAGCAAGCAATGACAGCACTGCTTCCAGCAGCACTGAGACCTTAGCTGGGGTCAGTGAAACACTTTAGGAAATCCTGGAACTCAGGAGAGCTTTAGGGGGAGGACTCTTGACAAGACGTTTTAATTTCTGGGGTGTGTTTTGATGATTACAAAAATATAAGATGCCACCAGATACTGATGTACCAAAGGATGAACCTTATAATGGGGATTTATTTAAAGATCTATTATAATAAATTACTTTATTAAAAGTATGGTTTATGCTTTAAATACTTGGAAGTCGTTATGTGAATTAGAGACATGAATAATAGTATAGGCAGCGGCTGTCGGCACTTGGTGTAATAGCAATTAGATTCTGTTTGCATGTGTGAAAATAGCATATTTCCTTAGTGTAAAGTCACTACATATAATATATTAAGGAAGTTAAACTATGTGTTATGGTAACTGAAGATGAAACTCTATGATTGTAGTACAGGTTATAAGATAAATTTGTAAATTTTTGAATTTAAAATATGAAAGGCTTAAATTATGGTCAATTTTAAGCTTGGGAGACAAATTTTGTTTACGAAATTGACAATGGGAACCTTATAGAAACAAAATGATTCTTGATATAGAATGTATAATTTATGTTTGAATATAATTCAGAAAAATATCAGAAAGACTACTGTTGATACAAAGGTTTAATTACTGGATTGTTTTGAAAATAATGAATGTACTGAATGAATAATGAATGAACTAGAGAAACTCTTTTGTAATTTATTATTTGTAATGTGAATATTTACTATGTATTATATGTAAATGCTCAAGAAATGATTACTGATTTTGAATGGAATTAATTGCTTGAAAATATTTCACCCAGAGTTTGGCAATTAGATATTTACAAAGTGATGAATAAGGAACCTTTTGCACCTTTTGTTTGAATTGGTTAAATGTATGGGGTATTTTAATTTGCAGTTGGAGCAAGAAACATCACCCCAGATACTAATTTTGTGCCCAAAAGATCCGAGGGAATGCAGACGGCCCAAGTTTCCAAGGTACATGGCCTGGAAGCTCAGATCCCCTTTGGCTTCTGCAAACTGTCTGAGCCAGGGGAGGAGCCGCACCTTCCTTTGGGAGGACCTGAAGGGTGTTGAAGTACTAATGGATTCTTTGTAGGATCCAAATTTGGCTTATACTTGAAAATCAAGCAGAGCACAAAGTTTTGCCCTTAAATGATACTGTACAGAGAAATATAATTGATTATTAAAATGATGGGAAGCAGAAAACTGGGTGGAATGTTACATGAATGTGTTACTAACCAAGGAGTTTAAGAATTATGAACGAATGTACATGTTACTGTTAAAATTTGAAGTGAACAACGTTTGTGTGCCACAACTATGCTTGAGAATGTTGAATAACGAGTCAGGATAATTGCATGAAGGGGGTGTTGTATTAAATCAAGAAAATGCAATTACCCTGCCTCCTTGTTTAGATTTTGGAAGTCTGTTGCTACACATTTGGCCAATGTATTAAATATTAGGCATTGCTTACAATATTATTATTATTTATTTTTGTTTGTTCCTAAGAAATGTATTATACTGTATGGCCAGAGATGTACAGTTATTGTTGGATATGTGTGTGTGGTTCTATGTGTGTGCACTCAAGGACACAGAGAACTGTGGTTCTACTCCTAGAACCATATAAGGACATCAGCCATCTTGGATGAGTTTACTGGAGTTCAAGGACACAAAAGCCAGACAGCTCGCACCTGCGAGGCCTTGAGAAGGATCTGGAAACTTTGGGAAAGTTACAACGTACGTCAATCAAGAAGATAACCCAACGTCTGCAATAAACAGCAGGAGTATAAAAGACTGATGAGTTGATTGCCTCTTCGGATACTGATACGTCAGTACCCCCGACGCCTAGAAGCCCAGAGCTGAGGACAAGAAACCCCAAGCTGAAGATGGGAAGCCCAGAGCTGACTACACCTTTGACTGAAAAGAGTGATTACTGTATTTTATACCTTAATGATGAAGTTTTATTTGCCTTTACATTTTTGTTTATTATAAAAAGAAACAAGTGGAAACAAACTTTGAACAAGAACGTACCACAGAGGAGTCTTCTGACCAAATTGTAAGTAATTTTAAATGCTTATAATTTAGGCCAGACTCGACTTACTTTACCTAACCTGAGAATAATAAATAATAAGGTTAAAGGTGTTAAGATCAAAATACACACCGAAAAACAATATAATACTAACTAAAGCCTTTTATAACTAAAAACAGTGTATTTGTGTAACAGTGTCTTCTCAACCCTGTTAAAAATAGGTATTTGCTGCCCTCTAGTGCTTATTCTACATATGACTTGCGCTTTGACTGTGACTGAATATTTCCATGTTGATGTCTTCAGGTCAGGACTATTATCAAACATTGAAGTTTGGAGCAGATCGGACATTGTTTGCCTGAGTTACAACAAGTTCCTGTTTCGTGGTGTTAATAGCATTCATTGGCACTTAGGCAAGTGTTGCATGATTAGGGCTGTGTCTTCATGGCATATGTTCATGCCATTTCCTGTTACCAGCAGGTGGCACTATGAATAACTGAATATTGGCATACTTTAGTCCAGGACTCTTATGACACATGTGAAGTTTGGGGCAGATCGGACATTGTATTGGAGTTACAACAGCTTCCTCTTTCATGGCGAAACATCTGACTTTGTCAGGCCGCCACAGACACGCCCTTCAGTGAAATCTCAAGATCTTTGCAATTTAACATCGCTAAGGCCTTAAGATTAGACTTCATATGGTGTTTATCTGGTTAAATCTCTAGGAGGAGTTAATCACAGTGTAAAACATGTCATTTCCTGTTGCCCACAGGTGGCGCTATGACTGTAACTGAATATTGCCATGTAGATTTCTTCAGGCCAGGACTCTTATCAAACATGTGAAGTTTGGGGCAAATAGGACATTGTAAGGCCGAGTAAGCTTTGGCCCTAATAATAATAATCCTAAAGAAAACAATAGGGCCTTCGCCTTCGGCTTGGGCCCTAATAATAATCCTTAGGGGATCAAGAGGGCCCTGCGCCATAAGTGGCTTGGGCCCTAATAATAATAAACGGAGCAATTCCAATAGGGTCCACACACCATCGGTGCTCGGGCCCTAATAATAGCACACTACTGCTTGTGTTCATGCTGCAGAAGCTACAGAGCCTAAAACTTTATTAAAATAGGGTTAGCTTTATTTCAAAGCTTTACTAAAGTTTGTATTCAGCGCGCAAGGTTTATGCGCATGCTCCAAGTCTTATTCTTTGTTTTTAGTGTATCTCTATTGCAGAATTACAGCGCTACATACTGGCAATAATACTACATTGTTTTGAGTCGTTTCAGTTTCAAAATTAATTAATACATATATATTAATTCCTTTCGAGTTCCAAGAGCATTTTTGAATCCAAGCTGAGTGTGGCTGGACCTTCCTTAGGAATTATTAATCAACTGTTTTTTTCATCTTCCCCGGACATTCTGCAGGTAAGAGCTGTTTATTGATCAGCATTTATTGGAGATGAGTTTTTACATAGTTGGTTAGTACTCGAAGGGAGTACTAAATACAACAATACTCACTTATTCTTTTAATATGTACAGGTCAGAGTATGTTGTTTCAATTTTTACATAAATATAAGTGTTACACTGAATGACAATGGAACATTATTTCACCCACATTTTGACAATTGTTAGATTAAAATCTCAATCATAGGTAGAATATCTGAGTCTCAGTCATCAGTTTAGAAACAGGCGCCTCAACCCCTGTGATGTGTGGCAGCAGCAGCGTGAGATCTCGGGAGAATGACCAAGCAGACACAGATCAAGCAAAGCATTCTCCCATTTATTTAGGAAGAAGGGTCACATAGGGTTTACATAGGTCAAACAACTATCTCCAGGATGGCTTACGACTTAAGAATCAAGCCTTACCATGTATGGCATTTCAAGAAATATAATAACAAATAAAAAATGTATGTGCATAAATGTGTGTGTCTTCATGTGTGTGAGAGTGTCAGTGTGTCCAAGTAGTGTGTCCACTACTTCTTGTTTTGTCTAGGTAGGTACATGATGTGCACAATGGAAAAATCCCAAGACACAAAGAAAGTCAAAAAGTGAAGCCCAAGAAATAAGAAATTATTTAACAACATTTTATTCTCCCAAAACTTTTTTGAAACCTTAAAAGTAGACATTTTACTTGCATTTTATGTGCTTTCTATGCATATATGGATGTGGACATCTAAATGTATTTGACCCATAAAATAGTAACTCCATGAGCCCTGAACTGATTAATTCTCCAAGTCAGGGGTTTCCAGTGATTGGTCACATCTGGGTTTTTCAGTTGGCCTGGTTGAGTTTTCGGTGAGTTGAGTTTTGCCAATTGTGGCAGGGGTCTCTTGACAAACTCTTGGTATGTTGAGCTGACGGAAAGGTTTGGTTGGAAGTTTTGAATTGTGGTGGAAATTTTGTCTCTGTCCAAAGGGCAATAAATGTCAGTCTTTTGTGTTTTAGACTTGTTTAGCAAACACTGATTTTTACTGTGGATAGTCGGAGGTGCTCGGTTTTTTTGGCGAGGACCTTGAGCTGTGATTGGTGCAATGCATCTTTTTGTGCAAGGATGGTTATTTGGAGGTCATTTGTTGAGAATTTCTTCACAGCATTGTATAATTATGTACGATTTAGGTATGGACCCAGAACTCGAAAAGAAGAGGCTAAATGACACAAAAGGAGCAGGAGGTCCTGTTAGTTCCATAATATAACAATAGCCCCACAAGGGGCAGCAATGCAGGTTGAAAAAGTTAAGTTTCAAATTCCAAATTCAATTCCACATGACACTTTGTGAGAGGATGCCACTTAAAACGAGCATTAAAAAAAAAAAGTAAATGGGAGGCCATAGACAAACCACTCAAAATTTTTTATTCAAAAACAGGTGAAGTACTAAGAGAAATGGAAAAACAAAAACATATGTAGGATTGAAGAAAAATGCTAAACTAGCATGTTAAATGTAGGGCAACTGAACCAAGAAAACACCAAGAAATAACCCTGAAAGAAAATAATAACATTACATAAATGTTAGTGTTACAAACACAGAAGGGCAGAGACACTGGTGAGTCAATGGCAAATCTTCAGGTGAATGGTGATAAATGGAATGGTAATACTGTTTTGCAGGTGGAGGAAGATGGCATTCAGGTTTCCAGACACAACAACGGAGCTGGACTTCACACATGAAGACGATGCACACAGGAGGAGAACAGGAGACAAACTGGAGACAGGTAAGGTAAGCATTCGGGTACGATGCTAACGAGACTGGACAATGAGCGTGTGTGGCAGAGAGTCTTTTATACTGAGGGTGATGAGTGTGCTGATGACGTGCAGGTGTGCGTGATTAATATTCTGGTGATGGGGTGCGCTGTGATTGGGTGACGGTGGAGCCTGGCGTTTCTGTGACAGTTAGTTGACCGGTTAATTAAATTAATAAGCAGGCCTGCTAACAGGGATTGATCCGGAGGACTGCACAAACTGGTGGCCACCAAAAACACTGGAGTTTTCTCCTTAGTATAAGTGTGCAGTTTTGCAGTTCCCTGAGGAAATCCAAATAACTGACAAAAAGGATTATAGAAATACCTGGAATAAAATAAAAAAATAGAGATATGCTAGATGTGAGTTTTACAACTGTATTATACACTGCCCTGTCATATGAAGATGTCTGAAATTTGTATCTTGTTATCCCTGGGAGACAGTTTGAAATTTGAGCCATTGCAGAGATTCTAAGATTTTTGGATTGTGTTGAATGACCAAGATTGAGTGACCAAGCTAAACAGACATTTTTAACAGACATGTTATACAGATTTTACAACAATGAGACTCATTGATTTAACCCTGGAAGGTTTGAGAGAGTAGGGATCATTATAATATGTCGGTATATGGAACTGAAAACAAGGCCCAGACAGACTGAAAGGCTTCTATTTTTCTGCATTCTGCAAAGAAGAAAAATACTTGCTCTTTTCTGCAAAGAAGAACTTGATTTATTAAAATAGCATGAGGAAACTGCTGTTATCAGCCAGATGAGACTTTGTGGTAGGGATAAATTTGATTAATGCGGTTCTCTGAGTGTTCAATTTCCAGATGACCCCAGATGACTTCTGGGACGACTGCCTTGAAAGCAACTGGACTGTGCAACAAGTGAGAGCAAGACATGAGAGCATGAGAGCAAGGACATGGCTGCAGAGAGAAAAGGCCCTCATCCCCCCTGAAAGAGGTAGTTGAAAACTTCTGATGGGATAGTATAAAGACAGAGACAGAGTCAATGACCAAGAAAACATGCTGTCATCATGCAAATGGCCTCTCCGCAGCTATCAAAAGCCAGACTGAGGAGAGGCAGAGAGACAACAGCATCCAGAATCCAGAGTCAAACCACTGTCACACCATTACACCAGGCCATCACAGAATGACGTGCTAAACACATCGGATGAGGAGGGAAACACTCAAACAGCAGCCTGACCAGTTCGACTGATTGCTGACTCGAGCAGAAGGACTTCATCCTTTCCTAAGAAGGGTTAGGGTTAGGGTTAGCCTTACCTAACCTAACCAACTATTACTACCGAGACCGCTTCAAATTTTATTGATTGCCCATTGTATTTTAATTATATTTTGATTATTCACTGGTCCAATAGCAGTTCTCTGTATTCTGTTAAGCTGTTATTCTGTTACCTAATCTATCTGCCTTCCTTCAATAGATCATTTACAATCATTTACAAAACATGACTATATATTCATTAATGATTAATAAATGTTATACTAACATTTTATGAATGTTTTATTAACTCAGTTATAAGTCATTTATAAATTATTAGTTAATGATGAACAAATAATTTACAAAGAGACTGTCCTCCAAAAAAAATGACCCTATAGGTCATTTGTCAAGCACCTTATTACGACCTATATTTACGTTTTAAAGTCATGCGCTAACCCTAACCCTAACCCACGATTGCATGATCACATGATTGCATATTATTATTGCAATGCTCTGCCAATTGAGCTACACGAAACCCAAAATATGACGCAGATTAAAGGGAACAATGCATTAAAATGAAAATGTCCTGTTGTCAATAGGGGCACAACTTTAGTAAACTCTCCTATAGGTCGTTTTGGTTGGAGAACATGTTGTTTACAAAACATGACAATATACGTTCATAAATGGTAACAATTTAGCTTACACTTAGTTTACACTTTAGAATAGGGGATGCAGAAAGCATTATAAATGACTTGTAAAATCTGTAACAGGTAAGAAAGGTCTACAAATGATATGTAACATGTTTACAAGTACTGAATAGTTTACACTTTAGATTAGGGGATGCAGAAAGCTTTGTAAATGATTTATTCATGCATTTACACGTCATCTATAACAGGTGTTGAACACTTTGTAGTGTGTACTGCAGTGTAAGTGCTGACTGATGAGGGTCTTATCCTTTTTGGGCAACAGCCTACGGTAGCGCGGCCGCCATTATGGGGTGAAAATGCCAACTGGACCATAGAATCCTTCACATCTTGCACACCCAAAATCTGCGAATTTCACAACCAAATCAGAAGCGCAATAGAAGTTTTTTTCAAATTAAGTCATCAGTAAATTTTCTGGCACCTACAGTAAATGTTGTATTGTCTTATTGTTTTATTTTACCAGTTGTGGAATCCAACCATTCATCCATCTGAGCCTACTTTATTGAGTATTTTATGCAACTTTACACTTTATGCAACTTTACATTTTATGCAACCATGTATTAGGCTAATTATTAATTTACTATTAAAGATCATCATGTTTGCAGCGAACAATATAGATCAGACCCTAATGGAATAATAATAGTATTACTCCACTATCTGAATTGAAATATATATTGTACGTTTTAATGGATTACGCTACAAACATGATGCATTGCTGTGTCCGTTATCGCATAATTCCCACTTTTGGTCACTTTTGCTTGTATGTTAATACAACACTGCAAAAACAAGCTGTTATTTTCTGTTATATATTTATTGTCCAACATTCCCAATTTTTCTGATGCATGTCCTTAATTTAATTTCATATGTTGGTATGTATAATGTCTTGAGACTTGAACTTCAAAGAATTTTAATCCAAACTGACTGGGTTTCTAGAGGTTTTGTGAAAAAAATGACTAAACACAAAGTCTGTAAAATAAACTGTTAAAAGGATTTGATGATCACTAGTGATAGTATTTTATTCTGTGTTGTTGTCATCATTCAGGTTGGATTTTAGCTTTAATGTACATTTGCCATAGAAACTAGTGGACCGACGAGTCGCTTTCACCACAAAATGGCAGAAACACAGGGCTGCTGCTGGGCGCTGGTGTTGCAATGGAACGTTCTATTGAGTTTCACTTCTTGTTAGTGTATATTCTTTGTTCTCGCTCTCTCTCTCTCTCTGTGGGTGTGTGTGTGTGTTCGCACTGATGAGTTGGCTCATCAGCACTGCTATTTAAGACCTTTCATTCTGTCCTGTGGTGTTTCTACCGTGTTTCCTGGTTGTGTTTGAGTCTCCCTGGTCCTGTTCTTCGCCTCCTGTGGATTATTGTCTTCTGTCTTCTGTGGATTTCATGTGGATTCACACCGGAGAAACACAAGAACATTGCATCCCAGCGCTGCCAAGAGTGACTGTTTATCTGCACATGCTTCATCTGCACTCCTACTGTCTTGGACTTTTCTCAATAAATTGTTATATTTCACATTTCACTTCCTTTGTGTTTGTGACATAGTGGCCTGTAAGTTTTTTGCTAAATTTATTTAACCCTCTTCTGCACTCATGTTGATGGCACATGAAAAAAAAAAATATTCCACATGATATTTTTGGTTCATTTGGAACATTTTATTGATAAAAATTTTTTTGTGGTGTATGTTACAATTTTTGTACAACGTTGCCCTGAGGCTGTCACGATCACCTGCAGCACTACATCACCTAGAATCCATCCTGTTCTACCACCTGCACTCGTTCTTCAATCATCACCAATTCTATCACCTCATCACCCCAGCACCAGATTCTCTGTTTCATTCTCTGTTTGTCGGGTATTGTCTATGTATATCGGTTGTGTTGTCCTACCAGTCCCTATCTGGATTACCTGTGGATTATTAAAGATTGCTTTGAACTTTCATCTTCTTTGTCGTTTGTATGTTTATCTCTACTGAGTTGTGACAGAGGCAACGAAAAGAAAAACTGAATTTCTGAACATGCAAAATATAAAAAAAAAAAAAACTTCATAAAACCTGACAAAAGGCTTTCATACACACACACACACACACACACATTTTTTATGTACAGCTCGTCATTTTTAAATAAGATTACTAAAGCAAATAATCTTGCTTTCTTCTCACACCATGTGCTCCTGTGACCATGTGTCAGAACAGGACGTCCCACCTTTAAATGGTGCTTGATAGTGACTCCCACACCTTACTGGACTGTTCTTTGGTACTTTCTCGACCTTCATTTAAAGAATGAATTAAAGAAAAAATTTCTAAACATAGGGCTTAAGAAAACTTGTTGTAATGATGGGTCAACAGCGTGATGATCCATTTGCAGCTTTATTTAAAAAACAGCACAGTGCAAACAAGGGCAAGGCAATAGCGTAAACAGGGACAGGCAGAGATTGTGGCAGGCGGCAGGCAGAACACAGTCCAGAAAACAGGCAAGGATCAGGGCAGGCAGCGGAGATTCATAAAGGGTAAAGCAGTCCAAACAGGAACAGATAAACAGTCTACAGGGAAACGCTCAGAAATGATCACCTAGGCAAATCAAGACTTTGCGGTGTGTGAGTGTGTGTGTGTGTGTGACTTAAGTAGTGTGAGTGTGATGCAGTGCAGGTGCGTGCGCAATCAGTCCCAGGAATGAGGGCCCATGGGTAATGTAGTCCGAATGGGAAATGATCAGAATTCAGGTGACGGCTCCCTCCGGCGGCCGGAAGGAAGAGCCGCGGGAACTGTATTCGTGACACTTGTGCTGTAGAGGGTTAAATGTTTTGCTAAACTTGTCAATTCTGCACACGTTATTCGCTCGTTATTAGAGTTAGGGAAAAAACGGATACTTCACCCAAAAATGAAAATACTCTCAGAATAGAAAATAATCCATCTCTGTGAGTGCAAGTGTACAAAAGTCGACAGACTCGACGCTTCAAAAACCACACCGAGTAAAAAACAACAGTAGTCAATATGACCCTAGTTGAAGTGAAACAATAGGTGTGTTAGAAAAATACTAATATTTCAAAGTCTGTGCTTCCAAATCATTTGGAAGCACAGACTTTAAATTATTAATATTCAAGCTTTAAAACACACATCACAAATGCTGACCTTGAGCCCATATTTGACAGTTGGCAAATTGTATTTAACAACATAGTATTTTCCTCAAACACACTTTCACTTCAGAAGACATTGATTCGTCAACTGAGGTTACTATCATGTTCACTTTGTTTTTTTTTACCTTCTTGTGTGAACTCAGAGATGGATCATTTTTCTTAAAATCTCTGTTTGTATTCAACAGAAAAAGAGAATGTCATAATCATCTGGAACAGCATGAGAGTAAGTAAATGATGAGATAACTTAATTTCTGGATTATCCCTTTAAGTTAGCTTAAATGAATGTGCCTTTGTGATATTCCACTATCCCTTCATTTGTAAAAGTGAAAATGCAATGCAGAAGTACACTTCTAATCCGACCTAATCTGACCTCTCCTCAATCATCAGTTTCTTTACTGTACTGTCCAAAAATATGGCCATTAAATATTTTTAAAATCCAGTATACCTGTAATTGTTTTAGTTCCAGTGTAAACAAAAATATCAGGAAAAACCAAAACTTGTCAGAAGACGAAATGCATGCCCTCTATACCTGTACAGATGTTCAGTTATTGTGTTTTGTGTTTAGGACCAAAGAGCAAAACTGACAGTGGTGGAGAGCCCTTGATGGGACTTGATAAGGAAACCACGGCAGCCAATACTTGGTGAAAGAAAAAACAATACCAGAAACATTTAGTAAAAAAAAAAAAAAAAAACCTGATTTTTGTCTCACAGTCAAGAAGAGATTTCCAAATGAGGCTTTGATGATTTGAACTGGGGAAACTGAGACTTCTTGAAAGCAAAAAAAGTACTTTTAAATACTTTAAGACTAAATGAAAACGAAACAAACAACTGAAAGGAGAACGAGAACGACACAAGGAGGGGAGAGCGAGCGCCATCACACTGAAGGGAACTGCTTAAATTTGCCAGCATCAGCTCCAACACAGGTGTAAGCCCTCAGTAATAATGACGTCACTCACCCTGACACCATCCCGCAAAACAACAAAAGGAAAACAAGCAACCAACAAATATGACCCATACCGGGTTCATAACAACAGGAAGTAAGAGCGCAAGGCTGTGAGAATCGAGGCTAAGCGTATCCCATCATTCATCACGTTCCCTGATTTTGTGGAAACCTTTAGGAAAACCTTCCAGTGTAAGTTACATTAGATGTTACATATAGTTTGTTTGTAAATTGTAACTCGTTGCACATTTTATTGAACACTTTGTCCAAACTCTGGAAATAGGTCATGTAAGTAGTGATCACTTAATCAATGACTTGCCCGATTAATTCAAAAACAGATTCATTCATCTCAACTCAGCTTTATTTATATAGCACCAATAAAAACAACAATTGTTGACCAAGGTGCAGTAAAACAAACCAGACAGAGCAATTAAAAACAATTAAAAACCAGAGAAAACCTCTTAAACTCATATAGTGAGTAAAATTAGAGTAAAATTTCAAATAAAAACAGGAAGACTATTCCAAAGTTTTGGTGCAGTTGTTACGTCACAGGACGTATTGTTATTTTTCCTCCCCCTTTTTCCCTGTGTGTGGAGACGTGCGTGCGTGTGATGTATTGAATGCTTGCAAGTTTTGCATTTGACACAGTAGAGATTCCGTAGCTAAGGGGCGGGGTCTTTTTGGCAGGCGCTTGGCGCTGGGGTTTTGAAGATTGAGTCAGTAAAGAGTGACCAGAGAAATCAGCCATGCGGTCTCACGTGTGTTAATTCAAATAGATATATCACAGTAAAATTGGCGACGAGGATAAAGTCTACATAATGGCGCTTCTTGGAAACATAGGCGAGTTTGTTCCGAAAGCGGAGTCTTGGTCGGCTTATATTGAACGGCTGGAGCAGTTCTTCGTGGCGAACGACATAAGCCAGGAGAAACAGGTTGCGACCCTGTTGAGTGTGATGGGAGCAACAACCTACGGTTTACTGAGGAACTTGGTACAACCAGAAAAGCCAAAAGATAAGTCGTACAAAGACATTGTGGACATTTTAAAGAGCCATTTTGAGCCAAAGCCTTTGCTGATTGCTGAAAGATTTCGTTTTAATCATTGCAACCAAAGAGCTGATGAATCTGTGACGGAATATGCAGCGGAGCTGAAACAATGTGCTGTGAGTTGTGAGTTCGGTGCAACGTTGGACGAGGCATTGCGTAACCGTTTTGTAAGTGGAATCCGCAACGAAGCCTGCCAACGACGGCTGTTGTCAGAATCGAATCTGACGTTTGCACGTGCGTTTGAGATCGCATTGAGTATTTAGACGGCGGAAAAAGACACGCAGCAGCTGAGAGGGTATGACTCGCGCCCGGGGGAAGTGCATAAAGTGGATGCGCGAGCAGCACACAATTCCGATCAGAGAGGGAAGACGTGTTACAGATGTCATGGCAAAGATCACAGCCCTCAGGTGTGTCATTTCAAGGAGGCAAAATGCCATAATTGTGGAAAAATTGGTCACATTAAAAGAGCATGCAGAGGAAAAACGGGAAAAAGTAAACATTTTACTGTCAAAGACACTAAGTATGTGGAGGCAGAGGAAGCTGAGTTGCCCATGTTTTCGCTGTTAAGTAATGAGAAGGACAAAAAGTCATTCACAGAGACATTTAAGGTAAATGGCAAAGAAATAATGATGGAAATTGATACTGGAGCAGCCGTGAGCGTCATATCTGAGAAACTGTTCCAAGCTGCGTTCCCAACAGAGCCACTAGAGGTCGCAGGGGTCAAACTTAAGACTTATACAGGAGAGATTATGCCTGTATTGGGACACTTTAAAGCGAAAGTGAGCTATGAAGGAAAAAGTGTACTGCTACCCTTAATTGTAGTAAAAGGGGTGGGGCCAGCTCTGTGTGGCAGAAATTGGCTACAAAAGCTTACCTTGAATTGGAAAAAAATTAAACATGTCAGTCAAGTGCATCAACCAAAGACACTTCAAGAGATGCTAGATTCATGTCCAGAGGTGTTCAAAGAGGAATTAGGCACACTCAGTGGGATTAAGGCAAAGATACTGGTGAATCCTGAAATTTCCCCACGTTTTTGTAAAGCTCGCCCACTGCCTTTTTCCATGAAGGCTCAAGTTGATGCGGAATTGGACAGACTGGAGAAGGCTGGAATAATCACACCTGTAAAACACAGTGAATGGGCAGCACCCATTGTGCCAGTGATAAAAAAAAGACAAAACCATAAGACTGTGTGGAGACTATAAATTAACCGTGAATCAAGCAGCTACTACAGAAACGTACCCATTACCCCGGATTGAGGAGTTGATGGCTACTCTGAGTGGAGGAACTGTGTTTTCTAAAATAGACCTAGCTTCAGCGTACCAGCAGGTTCTTTTAGATGACGAGTTGAAACAGCTGTTGACCATCAACACACACAGAGGATTATTTGTCTACAATAGACTACCATTTGGTGTCAGCTCAGCACCCTCGATTTTTCAAAGAATTATGGAGAACATCATGAAAGATCTTGATGTTGTCGTTTACCTTGATGACCTCATGGTCACTGGAAGAACAGAACATGAACATCTGCTGCGGCTACAGGCAGTGCTACAAAGACTCAAGGAGAACGGCTTGAGAGTGAAGAAGTCAAAATGTGAGTTTGGCAAGACGCAAATTGAATATCTAGGCTTTGTGTTAGACAGCAAGGGCCTTCATCCATCTCCAGACAAAGTTGCTGCAATCAAGGACGCACCAGCACCTACTTGTGTGAAGGAGCTGAGAGCATTTCTGGGTTTAGTCAATTACTATGGACGTTTTTTGCCCAACCAAAGTACAATGGCAGCTCCTCTCTACAGGCTGTTGAGAGATAATGTAACCTGGGAATGGAAACAGTCAGAGCAAAGAGCGTTTAAAAAATGCAAAGATTTGCTGACGGACGAAAGCGTTCTAGTACATTATGATCCAAGTCTTCCACTTACCTTAGCCTGCGATTCGTCGGCATATGGAATTGGAGCGGTTCTGCAACACCATGCCCACTGGAGAGGAATGTCCAGTGGCTTATGCCTCACGAACTCTTGCGCCTGCTGAGAAAAAGTACTCTCAAATTGAGAAAGAGGGACTGGCGCTCATTTTTGGAGTTAAAAAGTTTCATCAATATCTGTGGGGAAGGAAGTTCAAGATGGTAACTGACCATAAACCTCTGTTGACTTTGTTCGGAGAACATAAAAGTCTACCCACCATGGCAGCGGCCAGGATTCAGAGGTGGGCGATCATTCTTTCAGCTTATGATTACCATATTGAGTACTGCCCTTCCGAGAAACACAGCAATGCAGATGGTCTTTCACGGGTTCCCTTACCTGACACGACGGATGTAGGCACAGCGGCTGTGTCAGAGAATATTCATGCTTTAATCGCCGAGCATTTTGAACAAGCTCCTCTGAATGCAGATCAGGTGGCACGTGTAACACGCCGAGACAAGGTGTTATCCAAAGTCCTGAAGTATGTAATGGAGGGTTGGTCAATGGATGTGGACGAGAGTTTGAAAGCTTATCACTCACGCAGAAATGAATTGTCTGCAGAAAGAGGATGTGTGCTCTGGGGCACCAGAGTGATAATTCCGGATAGACTGAGAAAATTTGTGCTGAAAGAAGTGCATGTGGGTCATCCAGGGATAGTTAAGATGAAAGCTCTCACTCGCAAGTATGTGTGGTGGCCTAAAGTAGATGCAGATCTGGAACAGGTTAGCAGAGCATGTGAGTCGTGCCAAATGGAACAAAAAGCACCACGTCAAGTTCCATTACAACATTGGGAATTTCCGGGTCAAAGCTGGAAAAGACTACACATAGACTTTGCCGGTCCTTTTCAGGGACACACATTCATGATACTTGTGGATGCGTATTCAAAGTGGTTGGAGGTGTTCAAAATGTCTAGCCTCACCTCACAAGCGACCATCACAAGACTAAGGAGGTTGTTTGCAGCATACGGACTGCCGGAACACATTGTTACAGACAATGGAACACAATTTACGTCTGTGGAGTTCAAAAACTTCATACAGCAAAATGGTATTCTCCATTCAACGAGTGCTCCCGGTCATCCTGCTACCAACGGTCTGGCAGAAAGGTATGTGCAGACATTTAAAAGCGGAATAAAGAAACTTGCTCATTTGACAATGGACTTGGAAGATAAGATCTCGCTTTTCCTGATGCAGTATCGCACTACTCCAAACTGTACTACAGGTCAGTCACCAGCGGATCTTTTCCTTAACCGCCATGTGTGCACTCGTCTGGATTTTGTTCATCCAGATGTCGCTGTCACTGTTCGCAGGAAGCAGTATCTGCAAAAGTTCTATCATGACCAACGAGCGGTGGAGAGGTCTTTTTCTGAAAAAGATACGGTTTACCTTCGTAACACCACAGGAGGGAACAAATGGGTTCCAGGTGTGATCGTAAAGCAAACTGGGCCAGTGTCTTACAAAGTTCAGGGACGAGACGCTGATGTCACTTTCAGGAGACATGGTGATCAGTTGAGACCCAGGTTTGTAGGGGATGAACTTGTTAAAGAGACTGATTGCTCAGAGATGGACACTTCTTTTCAACCCAGTGAACCAGAAGAGGAGAAACAAGCAGTTTCTGAGTTTTCTCAAAGGGACTGTGGAGGGGTTACAGGGGTTACTCAGAGTCCACGTCGCTCTTCCAGAATTAGAAAACCACCTAAACGTTTGGACTTGTAATACATGAAGCAGACACTCTTGCAATAGCTACAGATAAGACTGTTATTGTCGTAAATGTAGTCTGGCATGTTACTGTTATAAAAAAAAAAATGGGTTGTTATTATGTTGTTAGTAGAAACAGTAATAATTTTGTTGTGGTTTGCTTTTTGCAGGTTCCGGTGAAGCTGAATGTACCTTTTGTTTAAAAGGGGGGGTAAATGTGATGTATTGAATGCTTGCAAGTTTTGCATTTGACACAGTAGAGATTCCGTAGCTAAGGGGCGGGGTCTTTTTGGCAGGCGCTTGGCGCTGGGGTTTTGAAGATTGAGTCAGTAAAGAGTGACCAGAGAAATCAGCCATGCGGTCTCACGTGTGTTAATTCAAATAGATACATCACAGTGCGTGTCTCTCTCTCTCGCTCTCAGGTAGCTCCGCCTTGATTGGACGTAGGCGAAATGGATCGGTGGACTCAAGTGGAATGTTTCTTTGAAAAAACGCCTGGGATGCGGACGTGGCAGAGGGGAGAGTGGTGTAGCTACTGAGAGGGTGTCATTGATATAGTTGGCTTGTGATCAGTGAGATCTAAATCATGTACATTGTTTTAAGTTGTCACCAATTCTTATTCACTTCTGTAAAGCACTCTCATTTTGATTTTTGACCATATTGTTTTCATTTGTTTATAATTCTTTTCGTTTCTTTATTGTGGCAGTTTTGTTGCCATTCTCTGTAGATATTGTATATATAACATTTTCTTTGATTACAGAAGCGGTAGGGGTTAGGTGCCGCAACTCCCTGTTCTGATTACTTGGGCCGACAGTTGAGACAGTTGGCACCCACACAGTCTTAACCATAAGCCCAAGGACTCAGTTTGCATGGAGTCGCAGCCCCACCCCCCAGGGAGATGTCGCCGACACCCCCCGAGGGTGCCGCAACTCCCTGCGGACTTTGTTCTTGGGCCAACGGTTGGGATAGTGGGCACCTATAACCATCTCAACAACCGGCCCAACGACTTAGACCACAGGGAGTGGCGATGAAACCCCAAACGCTTCGAACAAACAAGCATGCAGTTTTTTTGTATTGAGAACGAACAAGCATGCAGTTTTTTTGTATTGAGAACGAACAAGCATGCAGTTTTTTTGTATTGAGAACGAACAAGCATGCAGTTTTTTTGCAAACAAACAAGCACGCCGTTTTTTTGTTGAGAATGAACAAGCACACCGATTTTGTTGAGAACGAGTTTTGCAAACGAACAAGCATGCAGTTTTTTGTTGAGAACGAACACACACGCTGTTTTTTTTTTTTTTTTTTCAAACGAACAAGCACACCATTTTTTTGCGAACGAACAAGCACGGCATTTTTTGGCGAATGAACAAGCACATTGATTTTTGCGAACGAACAAGCACACCGTATTTTTGCAAACGAACAAGCACGGCAGTTTGCATGGAGTCGCAGCCCCACCCCCCAGGGAGATGTCGCCAACACCCCCCGAGGGTGCCGCAACTCCCTGCGGACTTTGTTCTTGGGCCAACGGTTGGGATAGTGGGCGCCTATAACCATCTCAACAACTGGCCCAACGACTTAGACCAGAGGGAGTCGCAGCACCCTCAGGGGGTGGCGACGAAACCCCAAACGCTTCAAACGAACAAGCACGCCGTTTTTTTGTTGAGACCGAACAAGTATGCCTTATTTTTGTTGAGAACGAACAGACAGCTTTTTGTTGAGAACAAGTTTTGTGAATGAACAAGCACGCTGTTTTTTGAAAATAAACAAAAGCAGTTTTTTTTTGTTGAGAAAAAGGAAGGACGTAATTTTTGTTGAGAACGAACTAGCATGCAGTTTTGAGAACGAACAGTTTTTTGTTGAGAACGAACAAGCACGCTGTTTATTTTTCAAACGAACAAGTGCGCCATTTTTTGGCGAACGAACAAGCACACCGTATTTTTATGAACGAACAAGCACGCAGTTTTTTTCCTTCAGCACCTCCCTGGAGGGTGCCGCAACTCCCTGTTCTGATTACTTGGGCCGACAGTTGAGACAGTTGGCGCCCACACAGTCTTAACCATAAGCCCAAGGACTCAGTTTGCATGGAGCTGCAACCCCACCCCCCAGGGAGATGTCGCTGACACCCCCCGAGGGTGCCGCAACTCCCTGCGGACTTTGTTCTTGGGCCAACGGTTGGGATAGTGGGCGCCTATAACCATCTCAACAACCGGCCCAAGGACTTAGACCACAGGGAGTCGCAGCACACTCATGGGGTGGCGACGAAACCCCAAACGCTTCGAAAGAACAAGCACGCCGTTGTTTTGCTGAGAACGAACAGACAGTTTTTTGTTGAGAATGAGTTTTGCGAACGAACAAGCACGCCTTATTTTTGTTGAGAACGAACAGACAGCTTTTTGTTGAGAACAAGTTTTGTGAACGAACAAGCTCGCAGTTTTTTGAAAATAAACAAAAGCAGGGTTTTTTTGTTGAGAAAAAGGAAGGACGTAATTTTTGTTGAGAACGAACTAGCACGCAGTTGAGAACAAACAGTTTTTTGTTGAGAACGAACAAGCACGCCGTTTTTTGTTGAGAACGAACAGACAGTTTTTTGTTGAGAACGAGTTTTGCGAACGAACAAGCACGCAGTTTTTTGAGAATGAACAAATGCAGTTTTTTTTGTTAAGAAAAAAGAAGGACTCAATTTTTGTTGAGAACGAACAAGCACGCTGTTTTTTTTCAAACGAACAAGCACGCCATTATTTTGCGAACGAACAAGCACACCGTTGTTTTCCGAACAAGCACACCGTATTTTTACGAATGAACAAGCATGCAGTTTTTTCCTTCAGCACCTCCCTGGAGGGTGCCGCAACTCCCTGCGGACTTTGTTCTTGGGCCAACGGTTGGGATAGTGGGCGCCTATAACCATCTCAACAACCGGCCCAAGGACTTAGACCACAGGGAGTCGCAGCACACTCAGGGGGTGGCGACGAAACCCCAAACGCTTCAAACGAACAAGCATGCCGTTTTTTTGTTGAGACCGAACAAGTACGCCTTATTTTTGTTGAGAACGAACAAGCACGTCGTATTTTTGTTGAGAAAGAACAGACAGGACGAACAAGCACGCAGTTTTTTGTTGAGAACGAGCAAGTACGCCTTATTTTTGTTGAGAACGAACAGACAGTTTTTTGTTGAGAACGAGTTTTGCGAACGAACAAGCACGCAGTTTTTTGAGAATGAACAAAAGACAGTTTTTTTTGTTGAGAAAAAGGAAGGACGCAATTTTTGTTGAGAACGAACACACATGCTGTTTTTTTTTCAAACGAACAAGCGCGCTATTATTTTGCGAACAAACAAGCACAACATTTTTTTGCGAACGAACAAGCACACCGTATTTTTGTGAACGAACAAGCACGCAGTTTTTTCCTTCAGCACCTCCCTGGAGGGTGCCGCAACTCCCTGTTCTGATTACTTGGGCCGACAGTTGGGACAGTTGGCGCCCACACAGTCTTAACCATAAGCCCAAGGACTCAGTTTGCATGGAGTTGCAACCCCACCCCCCAGGGAGATGTCGCCGACACCCCCCGAGGGTGCCGCAACTCCCTGCGGACTTTGTTCTTGGGCCAACGGTTCGGATAGTGGGCGCCTATAACCATCTCAACAACCGGCCCAAGGACTTAGACCAGAGGGAGTCGAAGCACCCTCAGGGGGTGGCGACGAAACCCCAAACGCTTCGAACGAACAAGCACGCCGTTGTTTTGCTGAGAACGAACAGACAGTTTTTTGTTGAGAACGAGTTTTGCGAACGAAAAAGCACGCCGTTTTTTGTTGAGAACGAACAAGCACGCCTTATTTTTGTTGAGAACGAACAAGCACGTCGTATTTTTGTTAAGAAAGAACAGACAGGACGAACAAGCACGCAGTTTTTTGTTGAGAACGAGCAAGTACGCCTTATTTTTGTTGAGAACGAACAGACAGTTTTTTGTTGAGAACGAGTTTTGCGAACGAACAAGCACGCAGTTTTTTGAGAATGAACAAAAGACAGTTTTTTTTGTTGAGAAAAAGGAAGGACGCAATTTTTGTTGAGAACGAACACACATGCTGTTTTTTTTTCAAACGAACAAGCGCGCTATTATTTTGCGAACAAACAAGCACAACATTTTTTTGCGAACGAACAAGCACACCGTATTTTTGTGAACGAACAAGCACGCAGTTTTTTCCTTCAGCACCTCCCTGGAGGGTGCCGCAACTCCCTGTTCTGATTACTTGGGCCGACAGTTGGGACAGTTGGCGCCCACACAGTCTTAACCATAAGCCCAAGGACTCAGTTTGCATGGAGTTGCAACCCCACCCCCCAGGGAGATGTCGCCGACACCCCCCGAGGGTGCCGCAACTCCCTGCGGACTTTGTTCTTGGGCCAACGGTTGGGATAGTGGGCGCCTATAACCATCTCAACAACCGGCCCAAGGACTTAGACCACAGGGAGTCGCAGCACCCTCAGGGGGTGGCGACGAAACCCCAAACGCTTCGAACGAACAAGCACGCCGTTTTTTTGCGAACGAACAAGCACCCCGTTTTTTTGTTGAGAACGAACAAGCACGCCGTATTTTTGTTGAGAACGAACAGACAGTTTTTTTGTTGAGAACGAGTTTTGCGAACGAACAAGCACGCAGTTTTTTTATAATGAACAAAAGCAGTTTTTTTTGTTGAGAAAAAGGAAGGACGCAATTTTTGTTGAGAACGAACAAGCACGCAGTTTTTTTTCAAACGAACAAGCACACCGTTGTTTTGCGAACGAACAAGCACACCGTTGTTTTCCGAACAAACAAGCACACCGTATTTTTGCGAACGAACAAGCACACCGTATTTTTGCAAACGAACAAGCACGGCGTTTTTTTGCGAACGAACAAGCACACCGTATTTTTGTGAACGAACAAGCACGCAGTTTTTTCCTTCAGCACCTCCCTGGAGGGTGCCGCAACTCCCTGGCCTGATTACTTGGGCCGACAGTTGAGACAGTTGGCGCCCACACAGTCTTAACCATAAGCCCAAGGACTCAATTTGCATGGAGTCGCAGCCCCACCCCCCAGGGAGATGTCGCCGACACCCCCCGAGGGTGCCGCAACTCCCTGCGGACTTTGTTCTTGGGCCAACGGTTGGGATAGTGGGCGCCTATAACCATCTCAACAACCGGCCCAAGGACTTAGACCAGAGGGAGTCGAAGCACCCTCAGGGGGTGGCGACGAAACCCCAAACGCTTCGAACGAACAAACATGCCGTTTTTTTGTTGAGACCGAACAAGTACGCCTTATTTTTGTTGAGAACGAACAGACAGGACGAACAAGCACACAGTTTTGAGAACGAACAGTTTTTTGTTGAGAATGAACAAGTACGCCTTATGTTTGTTGAGAACGAGTTTTGCGAATGAACAAGCATGCAGTTTTTTGAGAATGAACAAAAGCAGTTTTTTTTGTTGAGAAAAAGGACGCAATTTTTGTTGAGAACGAACAAGCACGCTGTTTTTTTTTCAAATGAACAAGCACGCCATTTTTTTGTGAACGAACAAGCACGCCTTTTTTTTGCGAACGAACAAGCACGCCGTTTTTTTGTTGAGAACGAACAAGCACGCCGTATTTTTGTTGAGAACGAACAGACAGGACGAACAAGCACACAGTTTTGAGAACAAACTGTTTTTTGTTGAGAACGAACAGACAGTTTTTTGTTGAGAACGAGTTTTGCGAACGAACAAGCATGCAGTTTGAGAATGAACAAAAGCAGTTTTTTTTGTTCAGAAAAAGGAAGGACGCAATTTTTGTTGAGAACGAACAAGCACGCTGTTTTTTTTTTTTTCAAACGAACAAGCACACCGTTGTTTTGCTAACGAACAAGCACACAGTTGTTTTCCAAACGAACAAGCACACTGTTGTTTTCCGAACGAACAAGTACGTCTTATTTTTGTTGAGAAAGAACAGACAGCTTTTTGTTGAGAACAAGTTTTGCGAACGAACAAGCACGCAGTTTTTTGTTGAGAACGAACAAGTACGGCTTATTTTTGTTGAGAACGAACAGACAGCTTTTTGTTGAGAACAAGTTTTGCGAACGAACAAGCACGCAGTTTTTTGAAAATAAACAAAAGCAACTTTTTTTTGTTGAGAAAAAGGAAGCAGTTCAGCACGCAGTTTTGAGAACGAACAGTTTTTTGTTGAGAACTAACAAGCACGCTGTTTTTTTTTTTTTCAAACGAACAAGCGCGCCATTTTTTTGCGAACGAACAAGCACACCGTTGTTTTCCGAACGAACAAGCACACCGTATTTTTACGAACGAACAAGCACGCAGTTTTTTCCTTCAGCACCTCCCTGGAGGGTGCCGCAACTCCCTGGCCTGATTACTTGGGTCGACAGTTCGGACAGTTGGCGCCCACACAGTCTTAACCATAAGCCCAAGGACTCAGTTTGCATGGAGTCGCAACCCCACCCCCCAGGGAGATGTCGCCAACACCCCCCGAGGGTGCCGCAACTCCCTGCGGACTTTGTTCTTGGGCCAACGGTTGGGATAGTGGGCGCCTATAACCATCTCAACAACCGGCCCAAGGACTTAGACCACAGGGAGTCGCAGCACCCTCAGGGGGTGGCGACGAAACCCCAAACGCTTCAAACGAACAAGCACGCCGTTTTTTTGCGAACGAACAAGCACGCCGTTTTTTTGTTGAGAACGAACAAGCACGTCGTATTTTTGTTGAGAAAGAACAGACAGGACGAACAAGCACGCAGTTTTGAGAACGAACAGTTTTTTGTTGAGAACGAACAGACAGTTTTTTGTTGAGAAAGAACAGACAGGACGAACAAGCACACAGTTTTGAGAAAGAACAGTTTTTTGTTGAGAACGAACAAGCACGCCGTTTTTTGTTGAGAACGAACAGACAGTTTTTTGTTGAGAATGAGTTTTGCGAACGAACAAGCACGCAGTTTTTTGAGAATGAACAAAAGCAATTTTTTTTGTTGAGAAAAAGGAAGGACGCAATTTTTGTTGAGAACGAACACACGCTGTTTTTTTTTCAAACGAACAAGCGCGCCATTATTTTGCGAACGAACAAGCACACCGTATTTTTACGAACGAACAAGCACGCAGTTTTTTCCTTCAGAACCTCCCTGGAGAGTGCCGCAACTCCCTGTTCTGATTACTTGGGCCGACAGTTGAGACAGTTGGCGCCCACACAGTCTTAACCATAAGCCCAAGGACTCAGTTTGCATGGAGTCGCAGCCCCACCCCCCAGGGAGATGTCGCCGACACCCCCCGAGGGTGCCGCAACTCCCTGCGGACTTTGTTCTTGGGCCAACGGATGGGATAGTGGGCGCCTATAACCATCTCAACAACCGGCCCAAGGACTTAGACCACAGGGAGTCGAAGCACCCTCAGGGGGTGGCGACGAAACCCCAAACGCTTCAAACGAACAAGCACACGTTTTTTTTTGTTGAGAACGAACAAGTACGCCTTATTTTTGTTGAGAACGAACAGACAGGACGAACAAGCACACAGTTTTGAGAACGAACAGTTTTTTGTTGAGAACGAACAAGCACGCCGTTTTTTTGTTGAGAACGAACAAGTACGCCTTATGTTTGTTGAGAACGAACAGACAGTTTTTTGTTGAGAACGAGTTTTGCGAACGAACAAGCACGCAGTTTTTTGAGAATGAACAAAAGCAGTTTTTTTTGTTGAGAAAAAGGAAGGACGCAATTTTTGTTGAGAACGAACACACATGCTGTTTTTTTTTCAAACGAACAAGCGCGCTATTATTTTGCGAACGAACAAGCACAGCGTTTTTTTGCGAACGAACAAGCACGCCGTTTTTTCTGTTGAGAACGAGTTTTGCAAACAAACAAGCACGCCGTTTTTTGTTGAGAATGAACAAGCACGCCGTTTTTTTTGTTGAGAACGAACAAGCACGCTGTTTTTTTGTTGAGAACGAGTTTTGCAAACAAACAAGTACGCCTTATTTTTGTTGAGAACGAGTTTTGCGAATGAACAAGCTCGCAGTTTTTTGAAAATGAACAAAAGCAGTTTTTTTTTTGTTGAGAAAAAGGAAGGACGCAATTTTTGTTGAGAACTAACAAGCACGCTGTTTTTTTTCAAACGAACAAGCGCGCCATTATTTTGCGAACGAACAAGCACGGCGTTTTTTTGCGAACGAACAAGCACGGCGTTTTTTTGCGAACGAACAAGCACCCCATATTTTTACGAACGAACGAGCATGCAGTTTTTTCCTTCAGCACCTCCCTGGAGGGTGCCGCAACTCCCTGTTCTGATTACTTGGGCCGACAGTTGGCGCCCACACAGTCTTAACCATAAGCCCAAGGACTCCGTTTGCATGGAGTCGCAGCCCCACCCCCCAGGGAGATGTCGCCGACACCCCCCGAGGGTGCCGCAACTCCCTGCGGACTTTGTTCTTGGGCCAACGGTTGGGATAGTGGGCGCCTATAACCATCTCAACAACCGGCCCAAGGACTTAGACCAGAGGGAGTCGCAGCACCCTCAGGGGGTGGCGACGAAACCCTAAACGCTTCAAATGAACAAGCATGCCGTTTTTTTGTTGAGACCGAACAAGTACGCCTTATTTTTGTTGAGAACGAACAAGCACGTCGTATTTTTGTTGAGAAAGAACAGACAGGACGAACAAGCACGCAGTTTTGAGAACGAATAGTTTTTTGTTGAGAACGAACAGAGAGTTTTTTGTTGAGAACGAGTTTTGCGAACGAACAAGCATGCAGTTTTTTGAGAATGAACAAAAGCAGTTTTTTTTGTTGAGAAAAAGGAAGGATGCAATTTTTGTTGAGAATGAACACACACGCTGTTTTTTTTTTTAACGAACAAGCACGCCGTTTTTTTGCAAATGAACAAGCACACCGTTGTTTTCCGAACGAACAAGCACACCGTATTTTTACGAACGAACGAGCATGCAGTTTTTTCCTTCAGCACCTCCCTGGAGGGTGCCGCAACTCCCTGTTCTGATTACTTGGGCCGACAGTTGGGACAGTTGGCGCCCACACAGTCTTAACCATAAGCCCAAGGACTCAGTTTGCATGGAGTCGCAGCCCCACCCCCCAGGGAGATGTCGCCGACACCCCCCGAGGGTGCCGCAACTCCCTGCGGACTTTGTTCTTGGGCCAACGGTTGGGATAGTGGGCGCCTATAACCATCTCAACAACCGGCCCAAGGACTTAGACCAGAGGGAGTCGAAGCACCCTCAGGGGGTGGCGACGAAACCCCAAACGCTTCGAACGAACAAGCACGCCGTTGTTTTGCTGAGAACGAACAGACAGTTTTTTGTTGAGAACGAGTTTTGCGAACGAAAAAGCACGCCGTTTTTTGTTGAGAACGAACAAGCACGCCTTATTTTTGTTGAGAACGAACAGACAGCTTTTTGTTGAGAACAAGTTTTGTGAACGAACAAGCTCGCAGTTTTTTTGAAAATAAACAAAAGCAGGTTTTTTTTGTTGAGAAAAAGGAAGGACGTAATTTTTGTTGAGAACGAACTAGCACGCAGTTTTGAGAACGAACAGTTTTTTGTTGAGAACGACCAAGCACGCTGTTTTTTTTTTTCAAACGAACAAGCACGCCATTTTTTTTGTGAACGAATAAGCACACAGTTTTGAGAACAAACAGTTTTTTGTTGAGAACGAACAAGCACGCCGTTTTTTGTTGAGAACGAACAAGTACGCCTCATGTTTGTTGAGAACGAACAGACAGTTTTTTGTTGAGAACGAGTTTTGCGAACGAACAAGCACGCAGTTTTTTGAGAATGAACAAAAGCAATTTTTTTTGTTGAGAAAAAGGAAGGACGCAATTTTTGTTGAGAACGAACACACATGCTGTTTTTTTTTTTAACGAACAAGCACGCCGTTTTTTTGCAAATGAACAAGCACACCGTTGTTTTCCGAACGAACAAGCACACCGTATTTTTACGAACGAACGAGCATGCAGTTTTTTCCTTCAGCACCTCCCTGGAGGGTGCCGCAACTCCCTGTTCTGATTACTTGGGCCGACAGTTGGGACAGTTGGCGCCCACACAGTCTTAACCATAAGCCCAAGGACTCAGTTTGCATGGAGTCGCAGCCCCACCCCCCAGGGAGATGTCGCCGACACCCCCCGAGGGTGCCGCAACTCCCTGCGGACTTTGTTCTTGGGCCAACGGTTGGGATAGTGGGCGCCTATAACCATCTCAACAACCGGCCCAAGGACTTAGACCACAGGGAGTCGCAGCACCCTCAGGGGGTGGCGACGAAACCCCAAACGCTTCGAACGAACAGGCACGCCGTTTTTTGCGAACCAACAAGCACGCCGTTTTTTTTGCGAATGAACAAGCACGCCGTTTTTTTGCGAACGAACAAGCACGCCGTTGTTTTGCGAACGAACAAGCACACCGTATTTTTGCAAACGAACAAGCATGCAGTTTCTTCCTTCAGCACCTCCCTGGAGGGTGTCGCAACTCCCTGGTCTGATTACTTGGGCCGACAGTTGGGACAGTTGGCGCCCACACAGTCTTAACCATAAGCCCAAGGACTCAGTTTGCATGGAGTTGCAGCCCCACCCCCCAGGGAGATGTCGCCGACACCCCCCGAGGTTTTTTTTTTTTTTATTTAGTTTGAGAACAAATGATTTCTCAATTTTGCAGGTGAAATTTTTTTTTAAATTATTTTTGTTTAAGAGCATACTTCAAATTTCGGGTTTGACGGTGAATTTTTTTTTTTTGAGTTTGAGGGCAAGCAAGTTTTTTAATTTAGTTTGAGAGCAAATGATTGAGTTTGAGGTTCAATTTTTTTAGTTTGAGAGCGAATGATTTTCAGGTTTGAGAGCGAACGATTTTTCAAGTTTGAGAGCGAACAAATTTTGAAGTTTGAGGGTGAACGATTTTCGAGTTTGAGAGCGAACAATTTCTCGAGTTTGAGGGCGAACGATTTTCGAGTTTGAGAGCGAACAATTTCTCGAGTTTGAGGGCGAACGATTTTCGAGTTTGAGAGCGAACAAATTTTGAAGTTTGAGGGTGAACGATTTTCGAGTTTGAGAGCGAACAATTTCTCGAGTTTGAGGGCGAACGATTTTCGAGTTTGAGAGCGAACAATTTCTCGAGTTTGAGGGCGAACGATTTTCGAGTTTGAGAGCGAACAAATTTTGAAGTTTGAGGGCGAACGATTTTCGAGTTTGAGAGCGAACAATTTCTCGAGTTTGAGGGCGAACGATTTTCGAGTTTGAGAGTGAACAATTTGAGGGCAAATGATTTTTCTCGAGTTTGAGAGCTGGACAGCGAGCTTGAGAGTATGAGTGTGTGAATATCTTCTCTCCTCTCTGGCCTGACGTTTGGGGGAGGATCATCATCATGTTCACCTGTATAAAAAATATCTTCATGAAGAAAAAATGAGATTAGTTACACAAAAATAAAAACTAAGCAAACAGAAAGCAATACAGCAATTAATATTCATAAACAAGATTTTTAACTAACATGATAAAAATTCTAAAATCTTTTCTGGTAAAATCTTACTGAAGTGAGCTTACTTCAAAAAAAAATAAAAAAATAAAAATCAACCTACTTGCATTTAAAGCGGGCCTTACAGAACAGTTCGGTCTTTGCCAAAATAATAATAAATGTTTTTTGAGCAGATGATCAGCATATTAGAAAGATTTCTGAAGTATCAAGTGACACTGAAGACAGAATGATGACGTTGAAAATTCATGCCCTGTCCAAATATCCACACTTGCGGTGTTGCACATTTTACTGGTGCAAAGATGAGTAGGCTATGTGTATTTTGTACATCATTTGCAACTGCTTTTTATTCACTTAATTAGAAGCAGAACAATTTTATTATTTTGACCTCTGTTAGTTACATAGCGAGCACTGAACAGGCATTTAGAAGTTTATTTTAAAATGCAAAGTATTGAAAATGATCATTTAAAAATATACTCTGTATATACAACTTTTTGCAACACAAAGTGTGTCCCATCAGGTAATCAAAAGTTCTATACACACTTGCAGTCTTCACGCCTACTTGAACACTTGACCACTTGTCTACTTAAGTGACGTAATTCCTGTATTGGGCTCAAGTGCAAAGACCGCAAGTGTGGGTATGAAGGTATATTTGGTGCAAAACAACTGAGCACCTGTGACAGTGAAATTTGTAGTTGTAGAGAATAGCCACATGTGTATCCCTTTAGCACCATATATCTATGGAAATGTGGAGCAAAAGTGAGCTGTGCATCTGTAGAGGCAGCAGCGGGCACTGTTCTGAGATCAGAGAATTTCAGCCAATCAGAAGAGCTAGTTGGGGTCATTAGTAGGCTATCACAGCCCGTTTCTGCCACAGTAAAGTAGAAAAAAAAAAAAAAAAAAAAGATTCTTTAAGTCATTATATTGAGAAATGAGGGCTGAGTCCAAAAACTCTTCTCTACTTCTCTACTATATAGTAGGGGAAAAGCAGTAGGTGAGCAAATAAGTATGTCCGAAAGCTCAGTATTCATAAAAGAGTAGTCGAGAAGTTCCCAGATGGCCTACTGCTTCCGCCCAGAAGTGTTCCTCGATGGATACTTTTCTATCCCAGGAGGCCATGGGAGAGGATACGTCATAATCGAACATGGAGGAGAAAAGTGACAGATGCTGTCAAATTTGAGTACTGAAAACCAAAAACATGGTTCACATTTGTTGAACTACTGTAAACTGTTGAATGTGTAAAGATTAAGTATAGTTGTGATTTTACTGTAAAAACACGATTTATTATAACAGGGGATCTCTAGTAAACGCACATAACTTAATTCTCAGAAGTGGAATTAAAACCATATTCTAAACTATATACATCATAAAGATGCTTACTTAATGTTTATTTAACATCTGACAGGAACATCTTTAAGTATTATGACTTATGGATTATGATCTATGAGTGATGTATGTGTGCTATTATGTAGAATTCACTGTTGTCAACACTGCTTACATTACATGAATGAAAATAATGTAAATAAATAAATCTACATTCAATAAACTTAAGTTATCTATTGTATTTGTCCGTTAGTACTGTTAATAAATTAAGGAACATTTGTGTTGGATAAAGAGTTAATACATCATCAACTACCTCAACATGTGAATGTAGATTTGAGCACATGAATCTCAGAGGAACGTTGAATCTTGTCTGATGTTACAGGGACAGATGATCACATGTGTTTATCCGGTGGAGAGAGGCTGATGAAGGAATGATGCCAAAGGCTTTGAGTGAGGATACTACAGAAATAAATACAGTCTATTTAAATCTTAAGTTTTTTATTTTAATTATTGTAACTTAAACAGCACTTTTCTGATTCTTGATTTCTGTACATTTGCTGCAGAGCTTTTGTGGTGGAGCAGGACCTGCAAGACAAGGTGACGGTGGCATTTGTTAGAAGAGAAAAAAAAAAAAAAAAAAAAAAAAAAAAGGAAAACCCAAAACTAAAATATAAAGTAAGATAATTTTGTTACTTCTAATACAGAAATCAGATGACATTGTGCTGTTAAGATGACTGCTTTTGTATGATGATTGTGCATTTTTGTAGGATGTGAAATGTCCTCAGACTGGTGTGAGCACTGAAAGCCACAGCAGATCCTGGGAATGGTGTAGAGCCATGGATGAGACCCTCCATCACTTCTCCTGCCCTTACTGCCTCATCTGACCTGATGTTGCTGTGATTTCTTCATCCTCAGTGAGCCCAGAGCCAGCGAGAGCATCTAGAAAAAGACAAAAGGACATTGATGTGATTTTGGTCCAGTTTGTTCTGCTGGTTTCTGTTCATACAATGGAGCTCAACTTTCATAAGCTTCAAAAGCATCATCAAATAATGTCATGAAGCTTCTGGAAGTCAGGCTCCATTGACTGATACTGTATGAACAGAAACTAACAGGACAAACTTGACCAAAATCACCTTTTGGGGGGGTTAATTTTTTTTAAAAAAATTAACAGTGTGAAGATGAGTAAATAATGACTGAATTTATGTTTGGGTGAAATAACCCCCAAATAGAAACTGTATTAAATGTATGTATGCATTTATATTACAGTAGTACCTTGAAAAAGTAAACTTTAAGAAATAAGCAGCTTTAATTAGCGTTTGTACCCCAGACACTAACAAAAAAGGATTTGCAAAAAATCAAATTTACATTTGTACATTTGGCAGATGCTGTTATTCAAAGTGACTTACAGTGCTCTTATTACAGGGATGATCCCGCTGGAGTAACCTGGAGTGAAGTGTCTTGATCAAGGACACACTGGTGGAGACGCTGCGGAGATCGAACCAGAAACCTTCTGCTGACCAGCTCAGTGGTTTAGCCCACTACACAAAAGTGATGAAGCTACAACAAAAATTAGCCTGTAATTGTAAAAATATGAAATGAAATATGGCAAGAAACAGAGTGCTTACATGAATGAATTGTAAAACGTTTTAATCTGTTCAAATGTTTTACAGGTAGTCATGCTGATGGAGAGCACACAAATGTTTGGAGCAGACAGCAGCAGCCAGATTGTCCCGCACATCTTCTCCCACTCTTGCATCAAGGTTGTGGGGTTCAGGGGTCCATCATCATGGTCTTCCTCATCCTCTGGATCAACGATGTCCCCATTGAGAAGAGCAGCAGTGAGGGACATGATGGACGGCAAAGACAGGTGAAGGTGTTCATGGTGGTCAGCTGCTTCATCAGAATAAAGCTGCAGAATGGGCACAGCTGTGTTGAGATGGCAGCAGGACTGTAAATACGTGATTGTTAGAACAATAAGTTTGAATAAAGCTTTGTTTCATGTGTTATTTACTTGTATATGCATTTATTGTCATTGTTACTTTTATTAATTCTTTTACTTTATTAATTATGCTATTCATTATGCTTCATGCATTAATTCATTGCTTGACATGTATTGATGGAGGTGTATTCACATCAGCTGTATTTGTCTAGTGTGTATTCATGCACATGCAGAGATCTTCGAGCAGCTGCCCGACGTCGTCTTTGTGCAGACATTGCTAACACTGAGGAAAACTGCACTAGGTAGGGTTGTGGAGTTACTGGTGCTGTGAGGTGTTAGTGCACCTGTCACTCATGTCTTTATTTTTACTGCAGGACCTAAAATTACATACAAGATCAGGGAAAATACCATGGTTGTCTCTTTAACAATGAACAATAATAATGACAAAAAACAACATGAATATGGGTTTGTATACATCATATTTTGAGATTATATACACAGACAAAGCATGATGACGAGGTTAAATATTTACAGATTGATGAATTAAACCTGTCACTCATATCTTTTAAGTTGCGCTTGTGATAACGTCGTAGGTCACATGATAACGTCAACATGGCGGATTATGTCCAGATCGCATTCATACTCAACGAGATTTGGCTATTAAGTACCTACTCTTTTAGCGCTCGTTAAGTACTTACTGAAATTAAGTACCTACTCATTGAGTAGTCAAGTCAAGTCACCTTTATTTATATAGCGCTTTTTACAATGTAGATTGTGTCAAAACAGCTTTACATTGGTAACTGGTAGACGGTAGACGAGTAGACGGTTTCGGACGCAGCCATTCTCATAATTGGGTCATTCTACAGAAACTTTTCTGTCCCTAAACTTTACAGAAATATTACACTTGAAAAACACTTTAGGATTACATTTTTTTATATTTTAATATTAAACATTGTTATTTGAACAATTAAACCTTCTTGAGCCATCAATGTGGCAATATTTGTTTTTTAATTATAAAAATTCCAGCACCACAGAAGTGCTCGTCCCCACAGTCATGTACAGAGGGAAAGTGCTTTATTTTGAGCTCAGAAACAGGTTTTTCTACCATTTCAAATACAATAATGTATGCATAACTATCAAATATATGATGTAAATGACAAAAAAAACAAAAACAAAAAAAACAAATGCTGAATAAATATTATAAAATATTTAATGAAAGTAGTGGTCCCCTGGAGTTGTGTCACTGGTGTTACCTTTAACAATCTCTTATTTTGGGGGAAAAAAAAAACAAACAAAACAAAACACAGATGACATCACTTGACTTCCTTCTTCCTATTTCCTGAAGATCAATGAAGAAAGGACAATGGAAAGTCCACTATCTCTTTTCAGTTATCAGAAATTAATTAGAAAATCATAATTTCATATGAAGCTTTTAGTTGAAGTCACTGGTGTGACCTGCTTTATTGTTAGGGAATTTTAAAACACTAGAATACAAATGGATTAAACTACTTAATTTAGTAAATATACCATGATTGACAACATGGGTTGATACCTTGCAGCAGCCATTTTGTAAAATGCATTTTTCATGAAAATTGTCACTGGTGTTACCCGTTTATAGATAAACTTTATTCAAAGCTATTCATTTAGTTCTTTTGCACAAAATAGCACTATGATTACGTGATTCTAACTTTTCTTTCTCATTGTTAATCCTCCTTTGGTCAGATGTGGCTAAATTGATTGCAGCTGAGAAGCAGCGACTTTACAGACAGAGTATTTTACAGACATTTTTAAAATGTTGTTTATGATCTTTTACTGACTGCTTTCACTAAGTGTCAATGATAAGTCTTTGTATACCAAATGTAAAGATTTAGTCCCATCTACTTATAGTTGAAGAATAAGGATCTTTGGTCCTATGTCACTGTGTCACTGGTGTTACTGTTTTTTGTCTGTCACATGAAATAAAATGTGTCATGTGACATGGTAATAATTTTACATTAATTCTTGAGTGTAGCAGAATTCAAGATTTAAAGGATTGCATTACTTGTTTATAACTGTTTTTTAAATATTTTCATTGTTATAGCAAATACATGGTTGCACAATTGAATTAACATCATTCAATCACACTTTTAACTAACCTGATTTAAAAAAAAAAAAAACAATGACTGCATGTGCTGAAAAAATTAATATTTCATAAAAACGTTTAAAAATGCCAGAGAAGGTAACACCAGTGACAAAAAATTGGTACATGCGGTCTTTAAATAAATGCACAAAAAAAAAAAAAAGAAAATCATTAAGCTGTCATTTATGTGTATTCATAAAGTCAAAGTGTAATATAATAATGTGGTCTAAGTTTAAAATGTTAGAAAAAGAAATACATTAAGACATTGTCATACCAAAAGTGGACATTTCTGTAGAATGACAAAATTATGACTTCTGATGTAATATAGACTTATTTTCTCGTAATAATGAGAAACTTTCTCGTAATGACTTCTCATAATAATGAGAAACTTCTACGCATGCGCAAAGCAGCGGAGCAGAAGGCCGTGACACGCTAGCGACATCCGCAGGTCAAATGCGAGAACTCCGCAACCATAGCACGTTCTGCAAAAGTGTAATCTATAATACCATTAAATAACATTATTGATCAATTTTCAGTAGGCTATGAGAGGATTTAGTCTTATTTGTAACATTCATTTGTATTTTGTGTATGAACACCTCATATTCAAGTCTGTTACAGAACGCTTCATCTGGAAAGCTGTCTACAAACTGCTAAACATTTTCAAGCAGTTCATACATTAACATTTTAAAAGGTGTTTTCTGTATAGGCCAACCTGCACATCAAATAGCCTAGACTCATCCGCGAATTAGCCTACGTGTTAAAGTGCATATTGCAGGTTAGAGCAGTGATTCAATGCATAGAAATAATGTAGGAACTAGACTCTTCAAAAATACACGTATAAATACGCTACTTAGGCTCTCTGGAGTCTTTTTTGAGAGAAAATTTTACTTCCGCATCTGAAAAACGCCAAATCGGAAGTGACGTGCAGTCAATATAAACAATAGGAAAACAATGGCTCGCAATGACATTTAGGACGCTGAGGAAATTGTAAATGTTTATTCATACTCGTTTGACAGACTACAGCCATACAATTATCCTGCTATGCGGCCAAGAGAGCAGGACAGGCCAGGATTGGACAGAACAACGGTCAGAGGAGACGAACTGAGCTGTGGTGTGAGGAGAACCAGTGGAGAACAGGGCAGAGACCGGTGTTAGCTCGAAAATATACACGTTAGCTAGCGTTATGTAACACTGTGCTCAGATCACAATATTGTACAGATTATCATCATGTATCAGGCAATAGCAAAGCTAGTATTGATCATCTAGGAGTATTGATTACTAACAGAAGCTAATAAACTTGGATCAGGCGTATGTCACACTCGTTAGCCTAATATCCGTCCACACTAACGTTATGTGATATAGCGGGTTGTCATCACGACTGATTTGGTAGTTAGCAAATGTGTATAAAAAAAAAATGAATAATAAAAAAGACGGTGATGAATTCACATACTGATTTGCAGATGAGCTACATTTGTCTGTGACTTCACATTTTCTGATGCGGGTGTGTGAATGCGTTTTGCACCATATTCACTGCGTCTACTGTAGCAAAATGTGAGCATATGAGTTTCTTAATTTGTGTTTTGTAGAACAGGATTTCTGCACCTGCAATGAAGAATTTCTACAAGTTTGCAACTCTTAAAACACTTTTCGGTGCTTTCAAATTTACTGATACACATGGCTATTCTCTACAACTACAAATTCCACTGTCACAGATGCTCAGTTGTTTTGCACCAAATATACCTTCATATGCAGGTATCTGGACAGGGCATCAGCTTTGCCAACACAGGAAGGAATAAATGACATTTAAAAAAATTAAATTTTAAAATATACTCAAACAGAAAACAGTTTTTAAATTGTAAAATTTCACAATAATATTGCTTGTTTTGTATTTTTAAACCAAATAATTGCAGCCTTGGTAAGAGACTTAATATATATAAATCTTACCGACCTCAAACTTTTGAACGGCAGTATACATCATGGATCGCGTCAATTAAAAAGAAAAGAAAAAAAGGGTCGCGCTTAATTTTTTTTGAAAAGAACTGGAGCAACGGAGCATCAGCGGGAGCGCGCCTGCCTTCAGGTGAACATCCTAAAATTATTTTAGAGTTCCTTGTAATCAATCCACTTTATTTTCCTTATTTGAAATTAAACTGCACAGGTTATATTTTATTTTTGAATTATTCATTCATTAAATTATAAAAGTAAGGTGAAGATGGAAGTAACTTAAATGTTATTTGTGTATTGTTACTTTTCAGTATAATACAGTAGGCCAAAACTACTGCGCTTCCAGGATTTTAAGGAGCTCGGATGGCAATCAGTTGACAGATTTTAATTACAAGAGTAATAGTGAATATTTTTGAACGCACTTATTTTACCTTATTAAACAAATGTTTGGCACCGACCATTAAAGTTAATATTTGGGTAAAAAGCTAACCAGTAAAAGCGCTTTAATAATTGAATTGGCAGTAAAGAAGTTTCTCAAATATAAATTCATACAGTTAACATCTAAAAGTAAGAATATAAATCTCCACGATTGCTTCAATGCCCTTATTAAACCAGTTAGAAAAAGGATTTATGAGCTGATAATACACTGCCTGACTGTGACACTCAAACTAAATTAGAACAAACAAAAATAAAAAACGCACCATTACAGGTTCTACACAACAAAAGCAGGACAATTAACTTACCAAACAAATGAAGAAGTGGATCATCACAGTCTTTCATCTTCTCTCGTTCAGCATCCACTGAAGCGGGAGCGCGCGGCGCACGCTCGTGATAGTTATAGTCGCGGACACAACCATTGACACGCGAACAACCAGAGACTAAACTCGACAAATAACTGGACCTCAACTCTGCAAGCTTCTGTTCATGCCCTAACTAACACATTATTATTTAACAGACACTTATTTCACCATTGTAAAGGAGTTCGGTTTTAAAACAACAAACAACCCCCTTCATCCTAGACACTTGGTCTCTTCCACCTCCCATGATGCACCGCTGCACAGGTGGCAGATTATAAGAGTTCTGTTCTGAAGCTGCTTCAGGTTTATTGAATGTAAATCGGTCCAGAATGAGGTGAAGTCTTCTAAAGATTGAATGGGCTGCTTTTGGTTTAAGTTGTGCTGTGAAACACACACACACACACACACACACACACACACACACACACACATATATGCACGATGTAGGCCCATCGGCCGATAAATGCTCATTTTTAAAGATATGGACCCGATAAGAAAATGAGGCATTATTAGATAATATTATTAGATGTATTATTCCTTCAGATGCGCGCTGTTCGCCATAACTCCCAGCTAACACACAGTTACGTTGTGACGACGTAACTGGACCGGACCATATTCGTTGTAGCAACGCACCAAATAACGTTCCAGGGACGCAACTTTTGATTCCCATATTCTATTCAAGGTCCCAAAACCTTGAAATCCATGCAGAACTGATAAACACTTCATTCTCTGCTATAAAACCTTATAAATTCTAATTGTTATATGGAATTGTATTGCTTTGGTTAATACATTTGCAGATCAAAATGTGTAATGGAAACCAATAGAAACCCTATTATAGAAACAGAAAATGGCTAGAAACACACTGCATCCATGTAATCATCAGCATTGTTACTTTGTACAATTACTAAGCCAATACATTTAAACATTACCATGTAACCATGATTTAACCATGTAAAGGGTTATCAAGTTATGAGTACAGAAAATTGAACACATGAATTCATAAATCGAACACATTCATAGATCAAACAATACAATCAATAAATAAATGTAACCAATGATTCATATGTTTTATTCTTTTATTGAAAGTGTTTTATCATTAGAGAGATGGGTATAGTTAAATAATGATTTTATCACTGATATTTATAGATACTCTTATGATTACTACTCTCCATAATTTGGCACAAAAATGACAAAGATATGAAAAAAAATCAGCAGATATTTTATTACTTTATTTGTAAAAATATTTTAAATCGTTTCCTAAGTGTCCTGTATGAGGGAGCTGCTACAAATATACTGCGGTAATGTGCTTTAATACTGCTTTACTGCCAGACAATATCACAATTACCAAAGATATACAGTCCTTGAGCTTCCCAAAAGCTAAAAAATCCAGATGACATTCATAAAGAGTAAAGGACATGTATAATATATATTATTATACATATATATGGGTGAAATATATTTCACCCATAATTTGAGCTAATGAATTAAATATCTGTAATTCGCTACAAGACTTTGGAAAACAATGTGAGGTGTATGATTTGTGATCAGCACCTGACATACCACAATAACAACTCAACAATGTTGTGACACTTGCACTTTAAAGATCTGCAAGGAGCTGATGGGCATACATCTGGTGGAGCTGAAACATCTGGTGTACCTAAACAAAGAATGTATAAAATCTTTCTCACCGAATAGGGGGTCAATTTTAAAGCCTAAAAACTATGTACAATATTTTATAAAATGAGATTCACAGTTTCTGAAATCACTTTATTTTATTTTCAGCAAGGCAAAAGGACATCGATGATGCTCTAGACATGATAATCAAGGATTCACAGCCATTTTCAGTGGTGGAGGATGATGGCTTCGGGGCTTTCGTGAAGAAGATTGACCAAGCATATGTGCTTCCAACAAGGCATGGACTGAAGGACATGGTTGCTGCGAGGTATAAAGTGACAAAAGAGAAGGTGGTGGAGGAGGTGAAGAGTGCCAACACTGTGAATCTGACATGTGGACCTCAATGTATATGGATGCATACACTGTAAAAAATATTCCGTAGTTTTTACAAAATAATTTTGGCAGCTGTGGTTGCCAGAATAATTTTGTAAAAAATACAGAAAAACTGTAAACACATTTACAGAACAAACTGTCAATTTTACAGTATAAAACTGTAATTTACAAACAAGAAAATTTTAATGTAAACAAGTAAATTCAACAATGCACTCTACTACTAAAATCTGTTTTGTGCCTTTAACATATACTGACAACCACCATAATAATGCAGGTGGTAAAAGAGAAAGACACATGAAGAATCAGAGTTCAGCACAAATAGCTTTTCCACGAGCTGAAGTATATACTAATGTAAAGAGGGTGCAAAGAGTCATTCACGCAAACGCAAAACATCATCATGGTAACCCACAACACTTACATAATGCAATAAACATTCATTAAACAACAGAAGATGTAACATAAAACCCTAATGTACATAACTGATAACAAAAACTATTAAGAAACATGATTTTTTTAAACAAAATACTTTTAAATGTGGAGTGTCACACAGGGAATTGTGGGAATATCAGTTTACAGTTTTTGACTAAATTATACATTGATTTGTTCTTTTTTACTTCTAAAAATTGTAAAATTTACAGCATTTTACTGTGAAAATTACATAAAATGTCTGGTAAGAGCTTTTACAGTTTTTCCCTGTATATAGTACTGGAACTTACTGTTAACCTATTTACAATTTTTTTTTACAATATTTTACTGTTAAAATCACATTCATTTTTTACAGTGTACCTTGCATTAACTTGCCATTACATCAATGAAGCCAAGTTGTCTAGTGTTGTGCTGGGAGTTTTAAAGTTCCCTGAAACCCACACAGCTAAGCATATTAAGGAAGCAAAGACATTTTTGCTGGAGTCCTGGGGAATAATCACAGGCCATGCCTCAAAACACAAAATACAAGCACTAATATTTAGTTTTTAATGATTTGTAAATTACACTGACAACATTACACTGTTGTGAAGATACTTGCAATTGTTTTGTAAAAGGTGTCATTGCTTTATACACTATTTTGACCAGCAGGTGTCGCCAGCGTGTGGTGTTTCAAACGCTTCAAAACAGTGAATCATTTTGATTGACATTTTTGAAATGTGAATGAATCATTTTGCAAAGCAGTTGGTTCAATCGATTCGAAGCTTCAAAAAGCTTTGTTTCTTCAATCACTACCTCTTTTAAAATGTCAACTTTATCATAATTGTAAAACAGTTAATTTTGGTTAGAACATACGTTTACGTTGAAAACCCATCTGACAACTCGCTGAAACCAGTTGAAAAACCAGAGAGTCTTCTGAAATGGTCTTTTATATCTTTGCTGTGGTGCATCATGGGAGGTAGGAGAAACCAAACTGGGGGTTGAAGGGGATTTTTTTTTTAATTGAATGGCTTTACAATGTTGAAACATGTTTATATATATATATATATATATATATATATATATATATATATATATATATATATTATTATTATTATTACGTAACTTACAAAAAGGTTTGTTTATTTGGAGACAGAGTATATATGCCCATGAGTATAAATGCCCCCTTGCTGAACTTGCACAGTATTGTCAGTCTGTGATGGAGGTTGGAGAGTGAAGAAGCTGTTAGAAGGTTGGAATTGTTGAGAGAAAAATTTGTTTTATTCTCTTTTTATATATACTATACTACAGCTTCATTATGTCATTGGAAAAAAGTGTTTAAGTTCCTTGAGTCTCTTATTAAAGGCAGTGATGGGAAACCGAGGCTTTCTGAAGCGTTGGAGGCTTTCATCAAATTGTGCCGAAAAACGGTTCTTTACTCGAAGCTTTTAATAAAGTGCGCATTAGCGGCATCTGGTGGTCAGATTTGTTTTCTGCACCATATCTAAATCAATGCGGAGCAGATCTACGGTTTGAAAAAGCACGTGACTAAACAAAGCTTCGGAAGTCCGTGACATACGGAATCACTCTTGTCTTGGATCAATACAGTTCTATCAAATCTGATCTAATCTCATATAAATTAATTTGTGACAATGAGACCACATTGTGTCATGTGTAGCCTGGTCAACGGATTCACACATTGATCAATAATATAAAATATACAATGATGTGATCATAATTGACGTGAGTAGTTATAATATTATTATAATATTATTGTAGTAATATTTTGGGTGAGCTGTTTATCCATGTTCAGGGTCTCTGAGACCCCAGCAATAAAACATGACTAAATGCATTTTCCTTTTATGCATCAGTTGAAGCGCCAATTTTTTCTAACCAGCTGTCTCGACTTTCCGATACTGCTTGACGTTCGAAGCTTCAAACGTCATCAATCACGTGGTATTGTCATTTCGATACAAGCATCGGTACAGTGTGTGATACAATAGTGCTTTGAAAACTGCATCGGAGCCCCGGTTTCAACCGTCCCATCACTAATTAAGGGAAAAATAAGATATAAGTGTAAAAACTAAAAGAATATTATTAGTTTTATAGTATGGCATAGAATGTCTTTTAGGAATACACACCTTCAATCATCTGATTGTTGTAATATAGTGCTGTATGTAACAATACTTCTAATGGTATAGAAATGTAAGAATTACAGTACATGTTAAAATCCTTCTTTGTGTACTGTTCTTATAAACATCCCATTAATCATAATTTAATAAGATTCAGATTTAATGTGCATCATTGCTGTATGTGTTCATTGATTGTTCTTTTTAGCTTTTTGACTTTGTTGCAGTTCTTGTAGCATAAATGAGGTTGTTTTACAGTCTATTAGCAGCTGGCCTATACCAGTGTTTCACCATTCTTTAAGAGTTTATATTTTTTCTCTTGCTGCTTTCACACAGAATTTGGAAAATGTATGGTTAAAAAAAATTGTTGAACATGTATCATGTTACCTTCTGTTTTCTTTATATAGGTCTGAGATCTAATGGGGTCTGTGGTGTCTAGAAGTTCTGGCAAGTAACAAGGTCTGTCGCTTGTGACGTTTGTGATTTCTCATCCAACTTACCATCCATTTACAATGTCATGTACTGTTTAAACCCATGTGCTCCAAATGCCCAGTATGTCTTTAAAGTGCTTTAAAAATCAATTTGCTTATTTAAATTGATCGCTTTGTTCCAGTGAGATCATGACAACCTTGATTGGGAAAGTGCTGCATATTATCTTATGGTGTTGCAAGAGTTATTTAGGGATATGAAAGGCATCTGACTCACTTGAACGCAGATATCAGATAGATGGGGTGGCCCAGACTTAGTGACAGGTGAAATTAGATGCACTTTTCAATGTGCACACTAAAGCGCTTTGGGGATTGTGATCATAGGTGCACTGATGACTGCCTGTTAATATCAGTTTGTTATTTCTTGCAACCCATATATAGATTTATCCTTTGTAATTTGCTGTTTAAGTGCTTGTCTGTTATAGTGGTGTTTCTCAACTCCAGTCTTCTGTAATGACACCCTAGAATGCACTTAAATAAAGCAGAAGCACTGATGTGAGTTCCTCGGCCTGTCTTATGAACCATTTCTTGTGTGGAGACAAGGGACCTTGAGTATCTTTCTCTTTTGTGCCTTTCCCTTCTCTTAATGTCCTACTAACTTTTGTCCTCTTTTTCTGGTGGTTTCAGTTTCCCAAAACAGACTTAATTCCAGCAGTAGCCACACTCAGCTCATCTTGGGCTTTACTGAGACCTGAAGTCAACCAGAGGACACCACAACACACCCTGCTCTCAGCCAACTTCCATCTTCATTAATGCGTGAAAATGTACTTCTGTGCAATAACTCTTAATGTCATGACGTTACTAATGCTGCCTTATAATCTTTCTCCAGGTAAACTTGAGAACTTGGAGCTGTTCTGTTCATGATGGAAACCTTGTTGACCTGTTGGTTGATGTTTAAGTCTCATGTCACAATTCCAATATTTTCTATTCATATTTGACCTTAAATGGCTCACTTACAACTCAAAGCAGGACCTCGTTTTGCACAACTTACTACTAGAACCATTTGTAACTCAGCCTGTCTTGAAGTCATTGTGTGGAGACTATTTACCGGCACTAGAACACAGACCGGACAGATCCATAGTCCCAAACCTGACTTCATTCCAGTTGTAGCTGCTCTTAGCTTATCTTGGGACTGACCTGGAATAGACGAGAGGACACTGTCAATTCCTTCCACATTCATTAAATTATGATTATTTAAGGAACAGATTTGTTTATCAATATTGCTTGTAAATATACTTCAAAGCAATAACTTCTATGAGCCTCATTAAATTACTCCGGCTCATGCTACAGCGTTCCAAGCTCTTTTAGGCCTGTTTGACTGAATGGCTTTATAGATTTATGACAGATTTATTTACACCTAAATCGACCAAAAAAGGAATTATACACATATATTGTGAATTAATAACAACGGATTATAATTAATTACATAAATGGTTCAGGATTAGTTCTAGTTTAATAGTTCAATTTAGAAAGACTGGTCTAGTTTGTCCAGCAAACCATCAGTTTTCTCATAGACTATTATAAAAGGAAGTTATTCTCTGTCTACGAGAATTAACTTCTTATTCTAGCATTAAACCGTAAAGCAGTTTTGCAGAATCAAAAACGTAGAAGTGACTTGGTTTTCTGAATGAGCAGCAGAAACAATCGAGCATGAATATAATGTATTTAATATATGAAACTACGGATACAGAGGCTATACGGCTAAATATACACAAATAATACACAACTAATACACATATATAGAAAATGAAAGTCAAGTCAAGAAAACAGAGGTGATCAAAGAAATGGCAAATTACAAAGAGTTAAAACCTTTGAGAGCCAGCAAGGAAACTCAGCTTACACATCGAGCTTAAAACGCTTTGAAAAGAATGGTTCTATACTTGCATAGGTTCAGGTGCTGTGGTCGTTTCATGTTTCTGTAGGAGTTTCGGTACGTGCGGCTGGAGCGATTGGTCCTTTTCCGAGAAAGGGTTCTTCGGCAGGATTTTCAAACAAGGGTTCAACTTAAGAGTAAGATAACCGGAAAATAAAGAAGAAAGAGTCCGTCTCTTAGGCGATGAAGAGTGAAGACTTCAGGTGACGGATGAATAAGGCTTGACAAAACAAAACTTGTGCGACAAAAAGACGTGCGTCATTGTGTTTTAAGGACAACAGACCAGAACGCCTCCTGGGGTACATCAGCCAATGATGAGGGTGCGATTTTGGCGGGCAACCTTTTTCTTTGTCTCCATTTATGACCTAATTTGCATAGTTTATAAAGTGTCAGATCTAAGTACATTTTCTTCAAAGTACCATTAAAAATAGAAGAATGCATTTTACAGTCATGTGACATACATTTTCAATTAGAGCATAACGAAAGCTTTACAATGAGACCAAACTTGTCAGATGGCAAAGACATAAAAGGGGAGATACAGTTTATACTTGAATTTTATAATTTAGAAGAAAACTAATACAACTACAGTCATAGCTAAGCTTATATACTAGGGATACATACATGCACCTTGAAATACAGCGACGGGTACACTTTGGCACAGTCATATTTGGAGGATAAATGTACATTCACAATCTCCATGCGTGTTTGTGAGTGTCTGTATGTGTGTGTGTATTGGGGTTGTGGCCGGTATCTGTGACCACATGGCCCTTAGCCTCAACAGGGTGACTCTTTGAAGTCCCTGGAGCTGGTGAGAATATCTTCTGTTTTTCTTCAATGAGGTAACAAAGGTGCCAATGGGGCAATTGGTCCCGGACTTGCCGGAGCCGATTCGTGATTTACACGCACAGTTCAGGAGGCTAAAAGCATTCTGAAGATTCTAAAGTTGGCTGGCAGATCCGATCTTGCACAGACGCTACAGTCTCAATGTTCCCAAACATTTGACCTTAGTCTTTTTATTCCACTCATTTTACAATTTATTTCAAATGCCAAATTGTCCACTTTTCCCACCAACTCAAAAACCCACAACATTTGGCCTTGGCTTGTTTTTGTAGTAAAATTGGGCGGGATTTCACGTCAGGTGATTAACGAGGCATCCTGAAGAGAGCACTGATCATGGATCAGTACGAACACATTTGACTCATTTCAGTTTTGTTAACATGCATAATAAAACTGACCTAAAGTGAGTTAAAACCATAGCAGACAGTAGTTCATGTAACCGTTTCATTGAAATTGATTGTTTATCTATCAATCAATCAATCAATCATTTATTTATAAAGCACTTTAAAATCTGCAAAGTATACCAAAGTGCTGTACAAGAAAAACATTTCAATACATACACAAAATAATAAAAAATAATAATAGCAATTAATTAAGATACATAAGTAAATACCTATAAAACTACACATCAAACGCCTGTGAGTACAAATAGGTCTTAAGACATGATTTGAACATCAGCAGAGAGGTTGAAGAACGCACAGAGAAGGGAAGATCATTCCATAGCCTAGGGGCCACAACTGAGAATGTGCGATCACCTCTACACCTAAGACGTGTACGTGGAACCATAAGCATAATCTGAGAGTTAGATCTTAGCGATCTTGAGGAGGATTGAATTTTCAATAGATACTTGATGTACTCTGGGGCCAAGCCATTTAAGGATTTAAAAACGAATAACAAAATTTTACAAACAATTCGTTGTTTAACTGGTAGCCAGAGATTCAGCAAATGCTATTACTGTAGATGATGTAATACTACAAGAACAATATATCTGGGATTGTGGCTTAACTGGAGTACATGACAAATTCATATCAAACATAACAGGTTTATGATCAGAGAAATAATTTTCAGTAACCATAACATTATTGACAAATGTACCAGTGCCTAAAATCAAGTCCAACATGTGACCATGGTGATGCGTAGATTCATTCACCTATTGCTGAAAGTTAAAAGAGTCAATAAGATTTAGAAACTCCTTTGCTTGGGAATTTGTTTCACAGCAAACATGAACATGTAGAGAGGCCAAAATTGGAGTTATATGGTCTCTCTTTCTTGTATTTGTTAGCAGTCTGGCCGCAGCATTTTGGACCAATTGTAACCTCGACAGGGACGACTGACAAACCCCTGCATATAACGCATTACAATAATCCAAGCGTGAACTTATAAAAATATGTATAACGTTTTCAAGATCATTCTTTGATAAAACTGACTTTAATTTTGCAATCCTCCTCAATTGAAAAAAACAATTTTTTACTACTGTGTTTATCTGACAATCAAATTTAAACTCAGAATCAAAGATTATGCCCAAGTTAGTGGCATGATTTTTTACACAGGATGAAAACTGTCTCAGACTCGTTTTTGGAGTAAACACTGTGCTTTTTTCCCAAATAGCACACTTTCAGTCTTTTTATCATTTAACATTAAAAAATTTGACATTTCACCTCCTCAAGGCAATTAAACAAGGAATTTTCAGCAGCATTATTTCCTCTTTTGAAAGGTAGGTACAACTGCGTATAATCATCAGCATAACTATGATACGAAATGCCAAATTTATTAAAAATAGAACCCAGAGGAATCATGTATAAATAAAAAAGCAATGGGCCTAAAATAGAGCCCTGAGGTACCCCGTAACTTACAGGAGCAGCAGAAGAACAATTATTCCCAATCTTTACAGTGAAAGTTCTACCCTCCAGGTAAGAATGGAACCAACGTAAAGCCACCCCACTTACCCCAACACACCGCTCAAGACGCTCTAGCAAAATGATATGATCCAGCGTGTCAAAGGCTGCGCTCAGGTCTAACAAAACAAGACAGACGCAATTTCCATTGTCAACTTCCAATAAAATATAATTTAATTCCCTAATAAGGGCAGATTCAGTACTATGACGAGTTCTAAATCCTGACTGAAACTTATCCATTATGTTAATCTCTGCTAAAAAAAGAAGAAAGCTGACAAAACACAACCTTTTCTAGGATTTTTGCAATAAAAGGAAGTTTAGAAATTGGACGAAAATTTTGAAGTATAAATGGGTCTAGGCCTGGTTTCTTTAACAAGGGCTCCACTACCCCATGTTTCAAACTTGGTGGCACACAACCCTCGGCCAGACTTTTATTTACAATTAATAAAATGTATGGACCAATAATATCAAAAACTTCTTTAAGGAGACTTGTTGGGATCACATCATTTATAGATGAAGTGACCTTTAACATACCTATGATCTCAGTGATTTCGAAAACGACATCATCTTAAAATCTCCAAAGGAGCCTAAGGACGCAGCAACAACTCCAGGATCTAACTTCATTGGTGCAAATGCAGAGCCAATGCCATCAATTCTGTCAATAAAAAACTTTTAAAAATCTCTCACAATTTGCAACTGAGGACTCAAGACCAACTGTGACTGAAGGCTCTAAAATGGAGTTAATTGTATTAAAAAGGACACTGGGCTGGTGAGAATATTTTACAATAATTTCAGAAAAATAATTTGCTCTAGCCATTTTTGCTGCTTCCTGAAATTTAGTCAAAGAATCCCTCACCATAATATATGTCACGATCACTGTCTGTTCCTGTCAGTTCCTGGACTCCACTTCCCATAATCCTCCCTGCCAATCACATGCACACTCCACACCAATCACCTGTTGCCACATACAGTTTAGCACACTACCTGGACTATAAAAGACTCACACACACACCACCTGATTGCGAAGTCTTGATTTGCCCTGGTGATCATTACTAAGCGTTTTCTTGTGGACTGTTTTCCTGGTTTCCGTTGGATTGTTTATTCTTTGTGATTCTCTGCTGCCTGCCCTGAACCTTGCCTGTGTACTGGACTGTGTTTGTTTGCCGCCTGCCCTGATCTCTGCCTGTGACCCGATACTGTTTGTCTGCCGCCTGCCTCGACCCTTGCCTGTCCCTGTTTATGTTCTTGCCTTTGCCCCTGTCTACCTGTGTATCTACTATTCTTAATAAAGCTGCAAATGGATCCCCGCTCTGCTGACCCATCGTTACAGAAGACTTCGCCAACACATGGATCCAGCGGCTCTCCTGGAGAACACTGGCCCGGTATGAACATTGCACAATTATTATTATGGCTCAAGCAGGGAACCCGGTCGTTGGAGGAATACATCAGAGAATATTTGGATGTTGCATATGGTTCAGATCTGCCAGACTGTGTACTGATAGACTTTTTCTGTGAGGGTGTTAATCAGCCACTTAAGCCACAATTGATTCGTGAAGGACCTCGTTCCTCTCTTAGTCATTTTTTGGAGTTTGCTTTATTGACTGTGGGCTCTCCATTTACTGTGGGTGTCACGGAGAAATACGACACCTCGCTGAATCATGTAATGGCCGCCGCGCCAGAGAACACGCATAAAATGGCGGCCACCAGTACCACAACACCAAGTCAAGTCTCCGCTGATCTTCGTGAACAAACAGAGTCAAAAAGTAAAGACAGCTCATTTGTGTCAACAGAAGGTGGCAGATTATCAAAAATCTCAGCTGAGGATCTAAAAGATTCAGCAAATGCTATTACTGTAGATGATGTAATACTACAAGAACAATATATCTGGGATTGTGGCTTAACTGGAGTACATGACAAATTCATATCAAACATAACAGGTTTATGATCAGAGAAATAATTTTCAGTAACCATAACATTATTGACAAATGTACCAGTGCCTAAAATCAAGTCCAACATATGACCATGGTGATGCGTAGATTCATTCACCTATTGCTGAAAGTTAAAAGAGTCAATAAGATTTAGAAACTCCTTTGCTTGGGAATTTGTTTCACAGCAAACATGAACATTAAAATCACCAGTGATCAACATATTATCAAACAGTGGAACAATCCCAGATAACAACTCAGAAAATTCAGAAATAAATAAAGAATTATATTTAGGAGGTCTATAAATCAACTCGCATAAAGTCGGTTTAGACAACACCAGTTCAAATGATAGTACTTAAAAACTCTGAAATGATCCACAGGGAAACAGTCTGCAAGTGAGGTGTTTTTTAAAAACAACCGCGGTGCCTCCATCACGACCAAGAGTCCTTGGCGAGCTAAAATAACAACAGTCTGATGGTTCGGTTAATTAATTTTGTCATTACGATTGTAAAGGCAATGTTGTGGTATTATGATTATTATTATGGTATTATGATGAAAATGCTAAAGTTCGTATTATGTCTGCTCTTTTGGGCATTCTTTCATTCAGTCGGGATGATGTCATGATGCAGATGTCATCACACTACACCACGGATTTTCACCTGCTGCTTGTTTGTCAATTTCTTTTTCTGATGGAATTCGGATAAAAGGTCTATCCTCTCCAGAAACCTCACTCTTACACCTCTTCCTTTTCCCATTCTTCTTTTTTTTTGTCATTTTTCTTTCCCCTTTTATAGTTTTTGTAATTAAGATAGCTTATTCAACTTAGATCTAATCTAATGCCTATCTGATACCTACTGTAAGGACGCTGAGGCGGCATTAGAATCCATGTGCAGTGGTAAATGTATCCACAGCAAACAAATCCAAAACAGCAGGCAAATAATCATAAACGTAAAGCAGGCAGAGGTACAAACACAGTAAGGCAGTCCAATCCAGGCAACAGAACAGTGGGCAATCCAAAAGGCAGAAAACAGGGGAAACAGGCAATGATCATACACAATAAGGCAAAATAATAGCAATGGGAAAATGCTCGGTAAGGCAGGCTGGCAATACTTCGCGAAGTACAAGGAGCAAGGCCATGCTTAAATGTCCACCAAACAGGAAGTAACCAGTGAAGCAGAGGGAGCGGCATACAGTCAGTACTCGGGAGAGGGCTCCCTCTGCTGGCGTGGCGTTACAGAATCCCCCCCCCAGGAGCGACTCCTGGCGCTCTACATGGACGTACCCCGTGGTCGCGGTGCTGGACGATCGGGTCTGGCTCGATGAAATTCCTCAATTAGCGATGGATCCAGAATGTCGTGAGCGGCTACCCAGGATCTCTCTTCAGGTCCGTATCCCTCCTAGTCCACCAAGTATTGGAGCTGACCCCCTCTCCGTCTGGAGTCCAACAACTCCTTTACCGCATATGCTGGGGTTCCATCAATGTCCAGCGGTGGAGGTGGCTCTCAGTTCTCGACGTTGGGGTCAGCATCCGGGTGGACCAGTTTCAGGAGGGAAACATGGAAGGAGGGAGAGATGCGATAGTTAACAGGAAGCTCTAACTCATAAGTGACCGCATTAATCTGTCTCAAGATCTTGAATGGGCCTACGTACCTTGGGCTGAGCTTCCTGCTGGGTAGCCGTAGCTTGAGGTCCCGTGTAGAGAGCCAGACCCTTTGTCCAGGTTGGTAGGGAGGATGTGGGCGACGTTGTCGATTGGCTTGAATCTCCTGATTCCTGACAGCTCTTTGTAGACGTATGTGAGCGCTGTCCCACACCCTCTCGCTACGGCGAATCTAGTCATCGACTGCAGGTACAAGGGACGGTTCTCCAGACCACGGGAACATAGGGGGTTGGTATCCTAGGACACACTGGAACGGTGTAAGACCTGTGGATGAGTGCCTCAATGAGTTCTGTGCATACTCTGCCCATGGTAGAAACTCTGACCACCGATGCTGTTCACGCCCACAGTATGATCTGAGGTATCTGCCGATCTCTTGGTTCAGCCTCTCCACTTGCCCGTTGGATTCCGGATGGTAGCCTGAAGTTAGACTGACATTAATGTCAAGTTGTTTACAGAATGCTTTCCATACCTGAGACGTGAACTGGGTTCCTCGGTCAGAAACAATATCCTCGGGGATACTGTAAACCCTGAAGACGTGGTGGAACATCGCTTGAGCGGTTTCCATAGCTGTGGGAAGACCCTTTAAAGGAATGAGTCTGCAAGCTTTAGAGAAGCGGTCAATGATTACTAGGATCGTGGTAAACCCATTAGATGGGGGCAGGTCAGTGACAAAGTCTACTGAAAGGTGTAACCAAGGTCTTTGAGGTATGGGCAATGGTTGTAATAGACCAGATGGAAGTTCTTTGGGGGTTTTAGACTGTGCACACACTGAACATGACTTGACATAATTTGTTATATCCTTAACCATAGATGGCCACCAGAAGGAATTTTGTGTGAGGTGTAGTGTTCGTGAGATACCTGGATGCCCAGAGCAAAGTGACGTGTGGACCCATTGCATGACTCGGAGTCGAAGCCTGGAAGGAACATAATGTTTGTTAGCAGGACAGCCTTGTGGTTTGGGTTCATTGCTCTGTTCTCTTTGGATTTCATCCATCAGATCCCAAGTGATTGGTGCGATGATGATGGATGGTGGCAAGATGGATTCAGGTTGGTTCTTGCCTGTTGGTGATCATGTCTCCTGGAGAGAGCGTCAGCTTTGCTGTTCTTACTACCAGGACGGTAGGTCACAGTGAACTGGAATCTGGTAAAGAACAAGGACCAACGAGCCTGGCGAGGATTTAATCTTTTTGCACTTTTTATGTACTCAAGGTTTTTGTGATCTGTGATTACCTGGAAGGGGTGAGTGGAACCTTCCAACCAATGTCTCCATTCTTTAATGGCTGCCTTCATAGCTAGAAGCTCCTTGTTGCCAACATCATAGTTTCGCTCAGCGTCTGTGAGTTTTCTAGAAAAGTAAGCACAAGGGAAAAGCTTGCCTGGTTGTCCGTGGCGTTGGGAGAGCACTGCACCTATCCCACAATCGGATGCGTCAACTTCCAGGACGAATGGTAAATTGGGATCGGGATGCTTTAGGATTGGTGCAGTCGTAAAGCTGTGCTTGAGGTTGGTAAATGCTTGTGTAGCATGATCTGTCCATTTCAACTTTGATGGTTTACCTTTCAGTAGGGATGTTAGTGGTGCTGCTGTGATGCTGTTGTTGCATATAAAGCGTCGGTAGAAATTGGCAAACCCCAGAAAGCACTGGAGCTCCTTGACTGTAGTGGGTTGGGGCCATTCAGTGACTGCCGTGATCTTGGAGTTGTCCATTTCCACACCTTGATGACTGACGTTGTACCCAAGGAAAGATGTTCGTTGGACATGGAACTCACATTTTTCTGCCTTGACAGAGTTGATTCTCTAACAGTCTGGTGAGTACAGTTCTGACATGACCCTTGTGTTCCTCCTCAGATTTGGAATAAATCAAGATGTCGTCTATGTAAGCCACAACATATTTGTTCAAAATGTCCTTGAAGATCTCGTTAATGAATGACTGGAAGACTGCAGGTGCATTGGTTAGCCCATACGGCATGACCTGGTATTCATAGTGCCCCCTAGTGGTCAAAAATGCAGTCTTCCACTCGTCACCTTCCTTGATTCTAATGAGGTTATAAGCACTCCTAAGATCTAGCTTGGTGTATATTTTAGCTTCTCTGAGTTGTTCAAGTGCTGCAGGAACTAGTGGTAGAGGATAGCGAAACTTAACTGTGACATTGTTCAAACCTCGATAATCAATGCATGGACGAAGTCCTCCATCCTTCTTCTAGACGAAAAAGAAGCCTGCAGATGCTGGGGAAGTGGATGGACGAATGAAACCGGAATTGAGAGCTTCCTCGATGTATTCTTCCATAGCTTGACTTTCTGGACGTGACAGAGGATATACTTTACTTTTCGGTGGTATGGCATTTGGTAGGAGATCTATGGCACAGCCCCATGGACGATGAGGTGGCAGTTGAGTGGCCTTGGTTTTGCTGAAGACTTCCTGAAGTTCTTGATAGCATGATGGTATGGCGACTGGCTTACATTCTGGACTCTCTATGCTGGTGGTAAAACAAGACTTGGTAATGGTGTTACTCAGGCAATTAGAAAAACAGAATTGTGACCAATGTATGATCTCACCATGTTGCCAAGAGATGACTGGGTCGTGAACAGATAGCCATGGGTATCCGAGGATGATTTCATGGCACGGAGAGTCAAGGACGTAGAAGGTGATGGTTTCTTGGTGAAATACTCCTACTTGCATTTTCATGGGCAGAGTTAGTTGAGTGATGCCATCTCCGATGGGTTTGTTGTTAACGGTGTTTACCTTGAGTGGAGAATCACAGTGTTGGACGGGAATGTTGAATGTTGTAATGAGGTCCTGATGAATTAGGTTTAATGCTGAGCCAGAGTCAATCAGCGCTGTGAATTCAAAGGAGCCATTTTCAGCAGTAATCGTGACAGTAGTAGTGAGAGATTTGGAGTTGGTAACTGAAATATTGTCAACACTTACTTGGCTGTTGTTAACGTAGTTACTCCGGGCTTTGAGTGGACAGACTGCGTTACAGTGGCCTGCATTACCGCAGTAGAAACACAGATTCTGAATCAATTGCTTTGCCCGTTAGCAATGACATGAGGAATGCACACTTCTTCTCTTCAGAATCAAAGTCACTTCCCTGATGCATGAAAAAGATTTCTACTTGGTGTATGAAACCTTTACATTGCTCAGCAGAACCATTAAACTTGTCAGGTAATGCAAAGCTTACCTTTCTGGGCATAGGCAGTGGTAGCGATCGCAAATACTGAGTGAGGTAGTCATTAGCCACTTGAGCTTTAGCCAGTTGATCACGGTACTCCTTGAGAACGTCGCTCTGATAAGCGAACGCAGCCTGTAGATTCGTAACATCTGCTGGATTCTTTGGTGGCGAAGTATTATGTAAGGACGCTGAGGCGGCAGTGTTAAATGTATCCACAGCAAACAAATCCAAAACAGCAAGCAAATAATCGTAAACGTAAAGCAGGCAGAGGTACAAACACAGTAAGGCAGTCCAATCCAGGCAACAGAACAGTGGGCAATCCAAAAGGCAGAAAACAGGGGAAACAGGAAATGATCATACACAATAAGGCAAAATAATAGCAATGGGGAAACGCTCGGTAAGGCAGACAGGCTGGCAATACTTCGCGAAGTACAAGGAGCAAGGCCGTGCTTAAATGTCCACCAAACAGGAAGTAACCAGTGAAGCAGAGGGAGCGGCATACAGTCAGTACTCGGGAGAGGGCTCCCTCTGCTGGCGTGGCATTACACCTACCCACAGTAGCCCGGTGAATTAATTTTAGGCCCAATGCCCATATGTGAGAAACTTCTAGTCAGGAGGGTGGTATAGTCTAACAGGCGTCGGCCCGTGCATTTCCTCAGTCTCCCTCTTCCAAACCTTCCTAGATGAGTATTAGGTTGGGGGGAGCTGTTGTAATTTTCAACTCCTAACCCTAACCCCAAGAGGTCACGTGCCCTACCGAGGGCCACGTCTCGGTTCGACGCAGCAAGGCGGGAAGGAACGCTCTTGCCCACAGCGGCTGTCTCCGACAGGGCAGCGGCCTACCCCTGGCGCGTCGCAAGCTCCAATTGACCAGCAAAATAACAAAACACCCCGGCCACCTTTTTTGAGTCCCGAGAGGGCGCGCTAGACCCTTGCTCTGACCGCCCGGCTCTCTCTCATGTCCATGTTATTTTTGTGCAAGTCCTGCCTTGAGGACTAGGAATAATTTTTCCTCCGGGGGCAGTCACCATCACCCCCGAGTGCCCGAGGAGGCGGTACACTCTTTTCGGGCCCGAGGCACAGTGGAGCAGCCCCGGGGGCGTAACGGTACGTGATCCTTCCAGCAGTTCCCAACAGAAAAATTGAGCGTCACGACTTGTTTTTTTGTCAGAATGCCCAATTTGGCGCACTCTTTTTTTCGGCCCTGAGGCACGCCAGAGCGGACCCAGGGTGTTCATTCCCAGATGATCAAGTGTGATTTTCTCGGGCGGCGGGGCGCTCTGCCAGGGCCTGCGAGGAGCCCCAGCAGGGCCGAGCCACGACTGATTTAATGAGACAAGCATATATAGCTTTTTAGTGTGACGAAGTCCATTGACATCTAGAATTAGTTGACAAATGACGTAAATAAAGATGTCCAATCTGGCTACAATATAAACGTCCACTGACAGCCAGAATACGTCGAGAATAGACGTCCATACCTGCTATAATCTAAACGTCCATTGACATCCACAATTAGTCGATGAATGACGTAAATAAAGATGTCCAATCTGGCCACAATCTGAACGTCCACTGACAGCCAGAATACGTCGAGAATAGACGTTCATACTGGCTATAATCTAAACGTCCGATGACATCTAGAATTAGTTGATTAATGACACTGAGAAATGATGTCCAATCTGGCCACAATCTAAACGTCCACTGACAGCCAGAATATGTTGAGAACAGACGTTCATACTGGCTATAATCTGGACGTCTGTTGACATCCAGAATTAGTCAATAAATGACATAAAATATGTTAAAGGCCACAATCAAAACATCAACCGACATCCCCCAACAAATCAAGAAAAGTCATTCACGATGGCTATACAACCAGAAATGACAGTAAAACAAAACAAAGAAAATGGCAGTGGTGAAGAAACAGCATGGCTAAAGGCATATGTTTCTGCATCAAATCGATGACATACTCCCGCAGACCCTGCGAACCCCCTCCAAGCCCCGCTGTAGATCGATGTGCGCACCTCCAAAAATGTGTAACTTCGCGTTAAAGTGACGCAGGCCGACCTGCATCGGTGTTAAGCAGCATGAGTAGCGTCACTTTGCAAATAAACTCAGATAACGTTATTCATTTATATGTCATGTCAGTAACATTTTGAAATTAGCACTTCGCCAGCAAGCAGTGGCCAGTTTTTAAAGTTTGCTTGCTAAAATAAACTGGCTGGCAGACACCTTGCAAATCAGACTGTCACAACTCCGTAGGAGCGACGCTGCGTGGAGTTGACGGGTCCATGTATGCATCTTGGCTATTTTTTGTGTCAGTATCAAAAGTGTATTGCATTCAACCTTCTCTACATAATTTAATTATTTTGGTCACCTTGCTCTTTTAAACTTTCACTTTAGGCAGTCAGCTGGGGAAAGCTTGAGGATTTTTATGAGCTCTGAATAGAGGATGCAGGCAGGTTGGCACAAACAGACAGATGACATAATCCTCAAACTCAAGGAGAGGAATAAACCAAACTGTCAATAAATAGATTTTGGCTATGTGAAACTGCAAGGCAGACGGTGACACTCATATTGGACTACATTTATTCTAAAGTTTTATATTTTTTTATTCGTCATTGTCTTTGTTTGAGGGTGATGGGTAACTATTTCCACTCATATATTGGCCTTAAGTGCGCTCTGAAGGCCTGGGGTTCCAAAGGCATAGTACAAAATTCTAGGCCCTGTAGAAAGGCATTCTCTACGGGCCCCTCCCCACATCCACAGCTATTAATTGCATCTGTTGTGTTGTTTATTTTGATTCTCAGCTCCAGTGGGCTACACATGTGGATTATATTTGCTCAAAAATCAGTCAGCGCCTACACTTTTTACGAAGGCTGAGGATCCACGGTGTGGACAAAAACATAATGCTCATCTTTTATAGAGCCAGTATTGAATCTCTCCTCAGATATGGACTCACTACCTGGTTTGGTAATTTATCAATTAAACTTAAATCACAGATTCTGAACCTGATAAAAAGGGCGGGCAAAATAATGGGTGTGCTTCCTCCTTGCTCTCTACTGGACATTTTTGAAGAGACAGCACTTAAACTGGGTCGAAAGATTGCTAATGACTCGACCCACTTTCTCTTTGATCAGTGTGAGGTTATGCCCTCAGGCAGAAGGTACAGGGTTCCAAACTGTAGGCTGAATAGATACAAACATTCTCTGATTCCTTTGTCAATTGCACTTCTGAACCGTAATAAATCAATGTGACTGTTTAGATGAGCAGGCTATAGGGAGAGGGGCAATACTTTTTAGCACATTTTTAGGGGTTTTGTGCAATATATTTGAATCGTAATTAATGTGATTAACTTGACTTGTGTACTGTTGTGGATGTATTTGCTGTTTTGTGATTGGAATGTGAATGTTGATGTGTTGATGTTGTTGATGAATTGATTGACAATGGTGGTCCATGATTGTCCAAGACAAATTTCTTCACCTGAAGACAATAAAGGCTTATCTTAATCTTAATCTTTCTGGGCCCTCCTCACATGAGTGCCCTGGGTACTCAGTCCCCTTTCTACCCCCAGTCCGACACCCCTGCACTGTAAAATAAATTATTTAAATTAAATTAAACATTTGAGTTAATACAATGAAGGAAATTGGTTTAATAAATAGAAACTCAATATATTATTATATCTGAACCACATACATTTAAAAAATGTTGTGATAAATCATAAAAATAGCACAATGTGGCATGTTTCATAACAAATAAAACACAATTACGCAATATGTTTACAAAATCTTTTAATTATATTTGAATAAAGGGTGATGTCGATTCTCAAAAATGTTCATTTAACTCATTTAATGAACTTAAAATTTTAAGGCAACCAGTTACCTTACTTTTTAAATATTTTTTTACAGTCTGGCAATAGATGGGACCAAGCCCAAATATGTGTGAAATCATTTCACATTTCACTGAAGTGTTTAAAATCAATTTCACCCTCCTCCAAATATCAGCCTTTTTGAATTTTTTTTGTGGAAAAGGCGGTTGGGTACTCTTTCCGGTTACAGCAAGTTGATTGTGATATCCCTCCCCTGTGAAAAACAGTTCTACCTTAATGGTGATAATAAAAAATCGGGACTGTGTCAAGTAGACATTGTTTTGAATAAATTTTAAAACTTTTATAACATGGTACTGAGTTTTTTTTTTTATTGATCAAACATGCTCGGAATACAAGTTTCTCCAGTTCTGTGGCGGACGGATATGTGACTGCAGTCCGCACCTGGAACTTAGGCTGTTTCGCACTTTCCTGTGTTGCACTTGCCGTCCCCATCAAGGAGTTTGTAAGTATTGTAATATTGGTAATACTAATAGTGAGTGATTGCTGAGAGGAGCTGCAGTAAGTCGGCTGTCAAGGCTGTTTTATTCAAAAACATCGGATGAAGTGATTATTTTCTCTTTAATGCTGACGGTGCTGAGTAATTAGTCATAACAACAACAACAACAAAAAAAAAGATGATAACTGATGATTTTTTTCTGTGAGTCCAATATTTTAGCGATGATGTTACCTAGCGTGTTTGCTAGCTTGTTTACCATAGCTTGTTGGATACTCAGTCACCCACACCAACAACAACTAACATTGTGATAAGCATATGTGAACTGTAATAAGGCTAATAGATTTACTGTTGTGTGTTGGGTTATGCTCAGTGTGTATTCATCGTATTTTGGTGACTTGGTTGTAAACAACTTCAAAAAAAAAAAAAAAAAAAAAAAGATTTTGAAGAAGAATATTTAGGCCAATTTAGTCAGTTTTTTCATTGAACCAAAGAGAAACAATGAGCATAATGGCAGTCTCCATGCTACACTAATAATAGTAGGTTTTCTTCTGTGTAATATAACATATCCTTTATAAGTAAAATTTTGGCTGTATTATTTGCGTCCCCTTCAAAAATTGCTCCTAAGAAATTTTATGTTTATTGTCCCCCCCTACTGTCAGATGAAATTTATGTCCCTGGTTAGCTGTCTGAACACCAGAGACAAACGGTTTTATCACCCGTTAAAGACAAAAAAGTCATCGAATTTTAGCTTAAAGTGTCAGACTCACATTAGCTGCTTGTATAGCATCCACGCTAACATGGTTCAAAGACCAAGATACTTTGTTCAAAGACCAAAATCAGGCTATGTATAAAATTAAATGAAATAACTGAAATGTGACCCATGCTAATTAATTCCTCCCCTCCTTTCTCTCTTCTCTCTTTTATCTTTTATCAGAATCCCTCATTCATCAAAGCAGCTACCAAGAGAAGTGAGTATTCGTCCTCTGCCTCCTTTGTCTCAATGTTATTTCAACACAAAGTCTCCAAAGTACTTACATACATATGCAACTGATCTCAGCTGGTATTCTGTCTATAATGGAGTGGAATGGAAATTTATAAGTGACCCCAGACTTTTGACTGGGACCTTGAATTTCACCTTGGGGATCAATAAAGTATCTATCATGTGATTGCAATAGACATACAATATATTAAAAAATATATATATATGAATTGATTTTTTGAATTCTATGAATCGATTTTGAATCTGTAGAGCTTAAATTGTGATTTGAGTATGAATCAATTCTTTTTCGCACACCCCGTGTGTGTGTGTGTGTGTGTGTGTGTGTGTGTATATATATATATGTTTGTATACGTATGTATATGGTAGACACACGTACGTGTATACATAGCTGCTTTAACAAAACAACACAAAACCAAAGATATCTGCCCTTTATCGGCAGATAGTGCTAATTGATGATCAACAATCGGTATCTGCATATAAAAACAGGACAAGGCACATCTCTAGTGTGTGTATGTGCACGCAAAATATTTAATATTACTGGATTTTGTTTTGAGACTTTCAACTTTTTTTTATGGTTACAGATGGCTTATTTAAGAATGTGGAGAAAACGTAAAGCAGATATCAATGAACTTCTCCAGTCTGAAAACGACAATGCGGTGACAATCGACAACGCAGTCATGACAAATGACAGAGAGGAAACAACCAATGATGATGGTGGAAGCAATACTGATGACCACAGCACCATTGTGACCACTGATGGTTCAGACTTTGACACCGACATCGGAATGTTTGACTCAGATGTGGAGATTTTGAATCCCGAACCAGAGGCCCAAGTTAGAAACCTAGGCAATGACTTGCGAGAGTGGAGTACAAGACACCAAATTACTAATAGGTCCCTAAATGAATTATTGCAAATGCTAAGGGATCATGGACATGTAGTCCCCAAAGATTCACGCACATTACTAGCCACTCCTCAAGTCATTGACAGCCATTCAAAATGCAATGGACAGTATGTATACAATGGCTTGGAGGGGGGCATTTCCAGTATACTGTGTCAAAATGATGCTTTCAGGTGACAACACAGTACGGTCAGTTTGGATGTCAACATTTATGGACTACCAATCTTTAAAAGTAGCAAAATCCAGTTCTGGCCAATACTGGTGAAATTTAACAATTTCAGTCCATTTATTGTGGCATTATACTGTGGGGAAAGCAAGCCTGAGCCCCTTGATGAGTATCTCCATGACTTTTTGGAGGAGTTCAATAATCTCCAACAGAATGGTCTGGTGATTCGTGACAAAAAGTATGCAGTAAATATTCATACCTTTGTTTGTGATGCACCGGCAAGAGCATATTTAAAATGCATTAAAGGTCATACTGCATATGACAGTTGTGAGAGGTGCCAAGTGAAAGGCCAGTATGTTGAAAGAAGAGTCGTCTTCAATCAGCAGACATCCACTTTGCGCACAGATGAAGCATTTAGTCAGATAGAGTATTCCCGCCATCAAAATGGGTCTAGCCCTTTAATAGCTGCTGGGATTCTCTGTGTCAGTGCCTTTGTGTTAGACTATATGCATACGATTTGCTTGGGTGTTGTTAGGTGGCTGCTGGTGTATCTGACTAGAGGCCCAAAACTGTGTAGGCTTTCTGTGAGACAGAAAATTGAAATCTCACAAAAACTGAACATGCTACGAGGCCATATGCCCAGCGAGTTTGCGCGACAGCCCCGTGGCCTTAAGGATTCAAAGGATCTGACCTGTCTGAGGCGACTGCTGAGGGGGAGGATAAAGAAGAGAGGAAAGGAGGTACAGAAATGTTTCTTGTGGCATTAATTGAATGTGTATTGGAACGTTGCCTGTGCTCAGTACAAAATCAAGTAAACTGTATATTAATTTTTTTAATACCCCCTTATTTACTGATCAGATGCCAGTCCCGAAATTCCAGTCTTTCCCACCCCACCAATCAAAATGTCAAAGAATGGTGAGTTGTTGCTAAGTTGACCATGTACATTTTAACCAGATTTAAATTTTAAGTTAAGTATTTGTAATTTTATTAAACTTTGTCTGTCTTTGTTGTCATTGGGTTGCGTCAGATCAAATAGTGGCGAGTAGAGCTGTCAATCTTCCAATTTAATACCATTCAAATTTCATTTTTCTTTTAATATTCGAATATTTAATGCTCAAATGCAGCCTGTACTTTACTATTGTGCATTGTCAACCTTGTACTGAAACATTATCTAACAAGTGTATTGAAGCGCCTCTCTTGTAAAGGCTAACGGTGCTCGGTTAGCACAATTACAGCATGTTCGAAAGCACAGCCAAAACGATTTCATAAACTAACAATAGCGTTAGCCACAATGCCAATGGCTGCTGTGGAAAAAATTCAACGATCACTAAATAAGAGACAAACCTTTTCCAGTTGTCTTTATAAAGATTTATTTTCTTGCAAGAAAAGAGTCAACAGTCAAACAGTGAGTGGCTGCAGACTGTGGCCGCCAACCATAACAATCCTTTGGTTTTTATACCTACCTCTTACTCAAGACTAACGCCACTCTTCTCCTGTAATCACTACTGTGATCACACGATATTAGTAAAATATCTAATTGAAATTACTTTGACTGACATTGCAGTTGGGATATGATAAAAAAAAGATTGAAGTGGTTTTTTTTTTTTGCAAGAATCTGTACCAAACAAAAGATTTTTTCTTTAGTCTCGAATTTGTAGGCCGGGATGTCTCTGCAGCACCACAATACTTTATTTTAGAATGGTATGACATTTTGCCTTTAACAAAAATTGCGCCCCCACTGCGATTTGGATATTGCACTAGTTCATATTGCGATTTGGATAAAATTGTGATTAATTGCGCAGCCCTACCTACTACTGATCATGACTGACTGACATTTCTGATTTGGTTTGTTTAGGTTCACCCAGGTCTGTGGGCCAGGAAAAGTTAACTAGTTGTGAGTATATTCTTTCATTGCTGAATATTGCAGGCAGGTCACTAGGACTATTGTTCATGACTGACTGATGTTTGTGACTGATGTTTCTGCTCTCCATGGCTTAGGTACATCCAGGACTGTGGACCGCGACAGTTCAACTAGTGGTGAGTTTAACTTTTCATTTTTAGAATATCAAATCAGCATGCAGATCAGTAGCACTATTGATCATGAAAAACTGATGTTTCAGTATTGGGTTGCACAGGTTCGTCAAGGTCCAGGTCCAGGTCCAGGTCCGTGGGCCGGGACAGTCCAAGTAGTTGTAAGTATAGCCAGTTGCAGTTGGCTTGTCTTATTGCATATCAAATCAGCATAGGTCATTAGCACTATTGATGATGGCTAAATCTGGGCTGCACAGGTTCCTCCAGGTCTGTGAGCCGGGACAGTTCAAGTAGTCGTGAGTATTGCCAGTTACATTTGGCTTCTCTTATTGAATGTCAAATTAGCATGAAAAATACTATTGCTACTGGACTGACTAATGCTGGTGGTTTGGGTTTATCAGGTGTACCCAGGTCTCAGGCTGTGGAGAGCAGGTCCATAGATGGTGAATGCCATTGGTTGTATCACTCAATGAGGCACATTGTACATATGTTCTAAATATATTGATCGCTTCACACACTTTTTTTTTTCTTTCCTGCTTAGGTCTTTCACATGCAAGGTCCATTTCCAATAGGGATGTGCCAACCACATTCCCGCTGTCAGAAGCAAGTAAGTTCAATAATATTTTCATGTGACACCCAGACTAATAACTTGTGTATTATAACATTGCATTCCCTTTGTAACTGTTTGGTAAATCAGACTTCAGGTTTTCATCTTGTTGCTTTGGCATTTATGACATTTAGTTTAGAACCATCTCTTAATAAAATATTTTTTTTAATGAAAAACAGTTAAGGTTTCCCTGTTGAATAAAGTGTTAACTAACTAATTGAATAGTTATTAATTTTTCTGGGATTGCTAGAGAGCAAGTCAAGTCATCTTTATTTATATAGCGCCTTTTACAATGCAGATTGTTACAAAGCAGCTTCACAGTGTTAAACAGGAAAATAATGCAACAGAATTTGATTAGGCTGTACAGCTGCTCTGGAGAAAACAGTGATGCCATCAGTTCAATTATCATACAGTGACAATGCGGACAGATCAGTAATATAAAACCTCAAATCACAGTCTGTGTTCTACCCACTTAATTGATAGAAATGTGAGTGTAATACAGTCTATAGAAACTGTGTCTATTCCCCGAATAGTGAGGTTCAACTATAAAAATAAAGGATCTAGAAAAAATCTGATCGTGATCAAACCAGAAATTCGCAAAATTACCGAACAAAAACAATTTCTAAAGCTAGGACTACTAAACATTAGATCGCTGACACCTAAGGCGGTTATTATAAATGAAATGATCACAGATAATAGTCTTGATGTAATTTGCCTTACTGAAACATGGCTTAAACCAAATGATTATTTCGGTCTTAATGAGTCTTGTCCACCTGGCTACTGTTATAAAAATAAATGCCGTCCGGTTGGCCGTGGCGGTGGTGTTGCAACAATCTATAGAGAGATTCTTAACGTTACCCAGAAAACAAACTACAGGTTTAATTCATTTGAAATTCACGTGCTAGACGTTACACTCTCCGATATAAATAAAAAGTCGCTACTATCTCTTGCTTTGGCTACTGTTTATAGACCTCCAGGGCCTTATGCTGATTTCCTAAAAGAGTTTGCAGACTTTCTCTCAGACCGATTGGTCAACGTTGATAAAGCGCTGATTGTTGGAGATTTTAACATTCATGTAGATAATACAAATGATGCGTTAGGGGCTGCGTTTACAGATTTACTAAACTCGTTTGGGGTCAAACAAAACGTCACTGGACCCACTCACCGTCTTAATCATACACTAGATTTAATTATATCACATGGAATCAATCCTACGGATATAGAAATTCTACCGCAAAGTGATGATATCACTGATCATTACCTTGTAACATGCGTACTGCATACTGCGGATATTTGTCAAATTGCGCCACGATATCGACTAGGTAGAACAATTCTTCCGACAACTAAAGATAAATTCACAAATAAACTTAAGTGTGTTAAAGAAGTAAAACATTGGATGACTAGTAATTTTCTTCTATTAAATTCAGATAAGACTGAAGTATTACTTATTGGGCCAAAAACCTGTACACAGAATCTCTCAGACTACAATTTGCATTTAGAAGGATGTACTGTTACTCCATCCTCGACAGTTAAAGACCTGGGTGTTATATTAGACAGCAACTTGTCCTTTGAAAATCATATTTCATATGTTACAAAAACAGCCTTCTTCCACCTCAGAAACATTGCTAAGATACGGAATATGTTATCTGTTTCAGATGCAGAAAAGTTAGTTCATGCTTTCATGACGTCTAGACTAGATTACTGTAATGCATTACTAGCTGGTTGTCCTGCTTCCTCAATAAACAAGCTACAATTGGTACAAAATGCAGCTGCTAGAGTTCTTACCAGGTCTAGAAAATATGATCATATAACACCAATTTTATCATCTCTTCACTGGTTACCTATTAAGTTCCGTATCGATTATAAAGTACTGCTAATGACCTATAAGGCTCTAAGTGGTTTAGCTCCTGTGTACTTAACCGACCTTTTATCGCCCTACAATCCTTCACGCTCTTTAAGATCACAAAACTCTGGACTTCTGGTTGTACCTAGGATAGCTAAGTCCTCTAAAGGAGGGAGAGCGTTTTCACATTTGGCTCCTAAACTCTGGAATAGCCTTCCTGATAATGTTCGGGGCTCAGACTCGCTCACCCAGTTTAAATCTAGATTAAAGACACATCTCTTCAGCCAAGCATTCACATAATCCATCTCATATCAGATCAATTGCACATGACTATCTTTGCTTAATGTTATGAACAGCAGCTATGCTAATTATTCTCCATTTGCTTTTCTGTTTTACCTCGGGACGCCCGTCCCGAGGTGACTAGAGAGTACATCAGTTTCAGTTTGGATCCAGCCTCTTAAGAAGACCTCAGATGACTAAAACTTTGGAAGAGACGGCGCCAACTCCTGCGATGACTTCAGAAGATGCAACATCTGGATCAACACGCACATTCACATTCTATAAATCCTAATTATTGTTAATATGTAATTCATTTTTCCAGGAGCTCTTTGCTTCTACCTCCAATTACATTGCTAACAGTGATTGTATGTTAATCGCCTAAATTATTACATTATTAGCTAACTGCAGTCTCCAAATTGTAATGTTGACATGCATTCTCTGTAAAGCTGCTTTGAAACGATATGTATCGTGAAAAGCGCTATACAAATAAATGTGAATTGAATTGAATAATATAGTTGAAAATTAAGTGCCCCCGACTGAGCAAGCCAAGCACTCTTTTACTGAAAGGCTGAAATGCTTGCTTTTATCAGAGAACCATGATTATAGTGAGTAATTAATTTTTTCTTAATTTCTCATTATTGCCAGAGTTCCAGAAAATCGTACTTACAAAGCTGGTGACTCTCACTGATGAAGTCAGAAAACTGCAGAGGAGCGGACCTCAATCTGGAATTGAAATAAAGAAGATGGACACCTTGGAAGAGTTCCAGAGGGAGGAGGCTTCTCTTCTGAAACCACACAAATTTGAAACCTTGGTAAGATGTTTTCAACCTCTAATGCCAAATGGGGTTATGTGGAACGCTGAGTGTTTGAACCGGAAAACAGGTCTAATCATTTCCGCTTTTCACTTCAGTACACATCTGCAGCGGTAGGTGATCTCTTAGGTAACTGATAAGTTTCGCTTATTATAATAAAATTCTTATTTCTGATCAAACTTTAGTCTATTTACTTTAATTAAAATGTTGGATTGTTAAAATATCAGGAACGTCCGAGCAGCAGTTTTTGTTGTGTGCCGAGCTGCGAGTATTTTTAAAACACTAAGAAGGCTGGAAACAACATGAAACTTTGCTCCAATTATCACCAGGGGCTCTACACATGAACTCCAGCATTGAGAACACTGTTTGTGTACACAGTTTACTAAAAGGTTTTAAACAACTCCCTTTAGCAATTAGAATAATCTTGTATTTTATTAATACTGTATTAATAGTGATAAACTAATATAACTGATTTTCCAACATTTTCTTTTTCATTTTGGTTTGTCTTAAGGGATAAGGTGATCTTTTGGGCAAATCTGCATTTTTATATTTTACCTACTGATACAATTTGTTGGAAAATATGTGATATTAAACAAAGCTTTCAATTTTCTCAAGACTAGACCAGATGCATATAATTGTTAAAACTGACAGTTTTTCAGGGCAGCAAACAACTGGACCCCACTGGTTGAACTTTGTTTTTTTCTATCCATACAATGTTATCACCTTTTTACCGTTAATGTTTTTTTTTTTTTTTAATTATAGGTTTGTCAGCTGGCAAGAGTGGGGGGAGAGATGTTAAGGACTGTACGCACAAAGTGATGGACAGGTATTTATTTACACATTTACTTAACAGACATAGGTCTTTAGACATTTGACCAGAACAATTGATCATGTTAGTTCAGCTCTGCTTTGGTTTTCTTGTGTCCCCAGTTTGTTTTCATTTGGTGGTTGACAGAGTTTAGTTGATGGTTTAAGTAAGGAGCAGGACTACGCTTGGCGATATGGATAAAAAAAATCATATCGGTGTTTTTTGGCTCAATGGTGATAAAATATAAAACTGTATATCGTTTTTTTTTTTAATGAAAATGGATAAATATGTAGTTGTAAGTCAAAGCCACGTGTGAGATATCATACGCACTATGAAATCCCGATATGGATTTTTTTGAGCCGATGCCGATTTAAAGGGACTCAGAAATGCCGATTACCGATTAATCGGCCGATGTTTACTTTTTTATTTATAAAGAAGTGTGTAAATGTTGTTCATATGCAGGATGCACAATTAATGCATAAAAGGGCTGTACTCTGTTTTTAAACCATAATAATAGCCATTTATTTTGTACAGGTTGACAACAAGGCGCTGGCCTTTAGGTTTACATTCCCCTCGCTATTTTCTTGATATCAAGTCAACCCCAAAACACTTTAAACTTTAAAACAAAACTTACTTATTTCAAAATACAAGTAAATACTACATAAGCAATAGATCAAAACACCATTCTTGTACGTTGGTAATTGTGAAAAAGCTAGTCGCCTCGTGTGGTGTAGAGATTAATGACAATAAAGTTGTTAGCAAAGTGTGCTAAATTATCGAAGAGTCCTAACTTTAGTTCTTACAGACATCTAGAAATCTACTAGGCACAATTACACGCATTTATAGGATTGAAGAAGGAAACGTAATGTTTAACAGTTTATTTCTCATTCACTGTATAACTTGCCATCAACCAAACCTAAATCATCTGCGTAGCAAGTTAGCAACAGAGCATCACCGTGTTCTCACTGGCGCAGATAGTCAGATCAGTCGTTTTCAGGCGATTTGATGAAGGTAAAAATAGTATGGCTGTGCATAATGCAGGTTTTTTTTTTTGTCATTTAGTTTTACTTGATTTGTGATTTAATAACCATTTCATTTAATTGATTTGAGTACTTGATTTTCAACTATGTATACCATCTCTGCTGCAAGCTAAACCACAACAGTGGCGTTTGTATTTATTTATTTTACATGTGGATTTTTTTGCTTTGATTGTAGCTGCTGTCATGAAATGGGACGCCGCTGCAACAGAGACCCAAATAAAGTCTGCTGCAGCCGATCACCTGAAACATGCCCCTGGGAGACTCGGGGGTGGTGGCTATTAATCTTGACTTTAGGAGCCACATTTTGTTAATTATGTTATACTGTTTTAACAACATTTTATGGATTCTTTAACTGTGTTAATTTTATAAGTTTACTGTTCTGGCTGTGAAGTTTTGGTCCAGCAGAACAAAATGGTAATAAAAATGTAGTTTGAGAATTTTAATAGTTGATTTCTTGGAGTGGTCAGTTTACAGGAAAATGGTAAGCAGTTTATTGCCATTATATTGATAAGATACACAGTTATTCAATTAAATATTCAATATTATCAGTATTCTTTAAAATCTTATTTAGGTCTATGGTCTGAAGTTTCATGACAGACAACCATTAACAATGATTAACTGGGTTTTTCTCAGTGAGAACTGCCACTGTTTTGAAGTAAACATTTTTTACAGTTGGATCCATGCAAATATGCACAGTTGGGAGTTCAAAAAAAACTTTCATTCTGGCTCCTGTGAGGACGTCTTCTGGAGGTTTAACAATTATGTCTTTTAGACGTGTTCTAGACGACTTTTTGCTTGCTTGGATATGTTTGCATTTTTTTGAAAATAAAGATTATGCGTGGTTAGTAAGTTTTGGGGAAAGAAATGTCCTTGCAATAAAGCCACAAAACACATACTAAATAGTTGTTCACAAGACTTTTGAGTTATCAAGCTTGTAGGCTAGAATTTACTACACAATTATGTAAAAATTATTTTGAACACTTCAACACAAACATCAATATAATGATTTAAATTTTGTAAGTCAGTTTTTGTGTCACCACTGCTGTATGCCTGGGAGTGTTGCTGATGGCCATGAATATTAATGTGATTCACACCCAGTGGCTAATGCCCTATCAAAGAGGAATGCTGTGAGGCAGACTACTGTGTATGTTGCATTTTACTTCTGAATATGTTGAAAGTTGTTAAATTTAAAGTACTTTATATATTGTTGGGTAGTTTCATAACAATTCATGATATTGTGAAAGACCATGTTTTTATAGTGATGCTTTTCCTGATGCTTTCCTTCACATTTCTACGTAGTTCCTTACATTCCACCACTGGTTATTTTGAAAATGAAACTATCATAAATTTATTATCGCAATATTAACAACATTTTGCTAGCTAACCCATAGAGGACGTTTGTAGCCTACTGGAGTTTATTTATTGTTTTTTTATGCTTCAACCTCCTGCAAACAAAACAGGGTTGAAAACCTGACTAATTATGTTCACAGTGGTCAAGAGAATAAACTAAAATAATCGCATGTTGGTAAGGTAGGCTATAAGTCAAAGAACCGTTTCATGTGTAATTTGTTTGTTCATATGTATCATTATTGAAGTAGCCTAACCATACTTGAAACCATACTTAATAGCTAGCCTAAATTTAAAAGTGTAATCTGCCAATTAAGGGCTCGTTCACACAGAACGCGTTTTTGCTTTGTAAAACGCGAGACGCGGGCAGTGGAATGGGGAAAAACGCAAGGTCTCGAGACGTGTTTTTTAAAAGTTGAACTGATTTTAAGGAGCGCCGTGTATTTAGAATGCCATGTCGTGCGTTAAACGCCGCACAAAACGCAAGCGCTACAGTTCCGTTCACATATTGCGTCTAAAAACGCGTAGAAAGCGCGGCCGCACCGCTTCTCCTCCTTTCCAAAGCGCCTGCGCTCTCGTGGCGTCTGTCATTGCTATGCAACCATGAACTGCGCTCTGACAAGGAAGTTTCAGCAAAGGATAAATTGATTTCTAGCCCTTGCATTAGCTTTACTACTAGATATATTTATGGAGATGAGATATAAAAACCACCCTGTACAGCTATAGCTGTTATAGCATATATGATCAGCTGTTCGTCTGAGCTTTCAATGTTTTGTTATGGAAAGGCCGAAGCTGTTCGTTGGTTCTTGTCATGCGTTTGCGGCATTCTGAAAAGTTGAGAATTTCTCATCTCGATGCGCCTGGAAAACGCACTGCATGCGCGTCGCTTCCATTATGAGCGCGCCTGCCGCACGGCTACATTTGAAATTACGAGCAAAAGACCGCTTTTAGAAAAACAATGGAAAAGTAGCGCATTGGAATGGAAAAACGCGTTCTGTGTAAACGGCCCCTATGGATGTAGCAAACCATTTCAACTTACCATGGTCTTGGCTAAGCCTGAGATAAATCACCCGCCGGCGCCGGGGATGAAACGTCCCCACCATCTCCTCCAGTAACGTATAAATAATAAAAATAAAAATGAGCAATTCTGGCTCCATTATTGTAACTTCATTATTGTCCTTGCGCACCGTTGCTAGGCGACATGAGCGGTTATCGGGAACACCTGGTGCCGCAATTAAAAATCATACGAATTAAAAATAATTTGCAGCCTACCCAAATACCTAGCGAAACACGTGTTAAAAGCCAGGGGTCTTTCTTAAAACACGTGAACTGAAAGTAAAAATGTTAACCATGCGCGGATTCATTTGTTAGGTGGTCTGAGGCAAAACTTCTTCTAATATTTCGGTTGTTTTTAGGGAGCGAGGAGCAGACCGCTGAGCCAGAGTATTGTTCACCGGGGCCAAAAGCTCGGCCAGCGCGGCTTGGAGGTAAGGCGACGATCCATCTGTAATATTTCCAGTAGGCTCTCTTGTGTATTATAACAATTAGCCGTCACAAAGAGCCCACAAACAATAAAACAACCTGTGTATAAGGCAACAGTCTTTCACTGTTGCTGTTTTTTTAGTGCTGTCATGCAAGATATGTTTGCACATGTTTTAACCAAACTTGAGCACTTCAGTATTTTGTATGCATGTCCTGCTATGTTAAGAATGCATCCGTGTCTTAATATCTTTTTTAAGTGTTTCTGTTTTCTCTTGTTTCAGGACAATTCTGGAGAAAATGGGCCTGTTAGGCAAAGTTACTCCATTGCAGGCAAAGAGGAAATTGGAGAACTTAAAAAAAAACAAAAAAAAAAAAACAAAGTAAGCAAGTTAATATACACACATTTGCTGAAATTTCATTGTGGTGTTTTTGTTAATGGGTTTGATTTATTTTTCTGACTTAGGATTGCAAGTGTCCTGGGACAGGTGAGGGTGTGTCTGGGAAACCCACTGCTGATCTTTGTCCTCATGGATGAGCTGTTAGGACAGAGGCCTTCCAACAACCCCCTTGTCCTAATTGCCTCCATCCTTGAGGAAACGCCAGGGCCAAATTCAGCAGTGGGCAACCAAGATGTGGAGCTAGCCCCAGCACCAGCCCCCGTACCAGCATCAGCACCAGCCCCAGGCAAAAAAACCCAAAAGAGGCCGAGGATGAGTTGGTGGCGCTGCTCCGTGAGGACATCCAGTTCCAGAGGGAGAGAGAGGAAAGAAGAGCAGATGAAAGCAAGGAGAGAATGGAGAGACCGTTTTCTCTTGAGAGAATGGTTAAGAAAAGTATTTATTAACCATTCTCTCAAGAATAGAAAAGTGGTAAAAAAGGGTAGCCTACATCAAAATCTTATTTATTTATTTATTTATTTATTTATTTATTTTTTTAAATGTTACTTTCTCAATGAAACAACTTTAATTTCTTGTTTGTTTTTGTGAAGCAAGTTAAAAATAAGTTGTGTTGGATATCTTTGGAATGTAATTTATTTGTAAAAGATCCTGAGTTATTTCCGTACATTTTGTATTTATGCAGGTTTACGTGTAAATAAAATAGAATTGTTCTGTACTTTTTTTTTTTTTTTTTTTTTTTTTTTTTTTTTTTTTAAAACAACAGCCCTTGGGTTTCCCATCAGAAAAACAACATAACATTTGTTGTTAACGATACACAATTAATGATGCATAGAACAGAACATATTTGTGTACACTTTCATTCGGCTGAGCAGGGAGAGCCTGGTGGAGCTGCTGGACCTGGATGGGCTTCAGAGACCCTGGTAAAGCCTCTCTGCCAGCGGGACATCATCTGGGACGAGTGCATATTTCCACTGTCCACTGCCTATCTACCAACAGGTTTGCAGGCCTGACTCAATCGACGACTGCCATGTAACAGATATTTTCAGAAAGAGGGAAGAATAAAAGAAATTAACTCTCAAACTCAAATCAAACCATAAAATATTTCAACATGCAAAACAGATATTTGGTCCATTCAAATTTTGTGTTGGTCATCGTAGCTTTTAAATTGTCTTGCTGTTACAAATAGTCATGCTCAGCAGGTATATTTTAAGATATGTCAGTGCAAGTTTCTTTTAGTTAAAACAACTTAAACATGAATTTTAGTCTGGGACTAAACATTTTTAATGTTTCTTTTATATAGTGTTCATATTTTTTCACCAATATGTAATATCTAAATCAAACTGTAATATCCATGATGTCCAAAACGTCAGTTTTTCATAAATACAATATTTGAGTGGAGATGAATAAAATCCTAAAGTACTGTACTTTCAATTTAGACTTAAATACAGAGTAAATGTATAAATATGAATGTATATATTTTCACAGTTAACGTTTCATTTAACATAAAAAACAAACAAGGTTAACTAGTTGCTAACGATATAAAACTAACATTACATAGTTTAACCATACATATTTTGGTCCAGTGTCCCGTCGTCGCAAAAAAATCAAAAAATTTTGTTGGATAAATACCTTTGCTTAGTTTAGTTTTTTTTATTATTCCCTCATATTTTAAAACATTTAAATAATATAATAAAAATATTTTACCCATGTTTTGATGGTTTAAGCAAAAGGGTCATTAAAAAAAACAAACAAACAAAAAAAAACTGCACATCAATTTTGGCCACTATGTTTGGTGTGCTGAGTTTATCAATAGTACTATTTAAAGGTGCCCTAGAACCTAATTTCACAAGATATAATATATAAGTATCTGGTGTCCCCAGAATGTGTCTGTGAAGTTTCAGATCAAAGTACCCCATAGATTTTTTATTATACCATGTTTTAACTGCCTATTTTGGGGTGGGATTAAAATGATCTGATTTAGCAGTGTACACCTTTAAATGCTCGTGCTCCGCCCCCAAGATCAGACTCCATTAAACACTGCATAAACAATAGAATTCAAGTTCACACAGCAAATGTAACTTTCAGAAAGGATCTTTACAAACTGTTCGTGATGCAGCATATCAGATCACGTAAGTATGGCATGTATTTTGTGGATGTTTACATTTGAATCTGAATGAGTTTGATAGTGCTGCGTGGCTAACGGGGCTAAAGCTAACATTACACACTGTTGGAGAGATTTATAAAGAATGAAGATGTGTTTATGAATTATACAGACTAAAAGCGTTTTCGGGTTAAAAATGAAAATAATGACATGGCTCTTGTCTCCGTGAATACAGTAATAAACAATGGTAACTTTAACCACATTTAACAGTACATTAGCAACATGCTAACGAAACATTTAGAAAGACCGTTTACAAATATCACTAAATATATCATGATATCATGGATCATGAACAGTTATTATCGATCCATCTGCCATTTTCACTATTGTCCTTGTTTGCTTCACAATACCTGCAGAACATCTGATGATTCGGCTGTGCAGCTCCAGATGTTAATACTGGCTTGTGTAATGCCTTGAACATGGGCTGGCATATGCAAATATTGGGGGCGTACATATTAATGATCCCGACTGTTGCGTCACAATCGGTGTTATGTTGAGATTCGCCTGTTCTTCAGTGGTGTTTTGCACGAACGAGATTTACATAAGAAGGAAGAAACAATGGAGTTTGAGACTCACTGTATGCCACTTCCATGGACATTTATTTAAAGTTATTACTTTAAAGTTATTTCTTATTAGGGCAGTTGCAAAATTTCAAGATTGAAAAGAAATTTCAATCAAGTTTATATAGTTTTATCAACTCCATGTCATCATATATCTCCAATACATCATATCTTCATTGGAGAGCGTGTGTCTCCTCTTCTCTGCTGCCATCTTGTTACTCTTAACTAGGTTAAAGTGTCATGAAACCCCAGAACACATTTCTTTGAGCTGTGAACAGATATAGGCTGCACATCATTAAAAACACTAAAGGTACTCTTTAATTTTATTTATAATTTGAAATTAGTTATTTTTGCATTTTTCAGAGCAATTTCTGTCTTCCGGTTTGAAAAGCTAAGTCGGAGCAACGTCACAAAATCTGACGTCATCATGTACTACCGGCAAGATCCTGAGTGCTGATTGGCTCCAGTATGGGCTGGTCGAACATGCTGACGTCAACAGTTTCGAGGCGGTTCTCTGCATTTATTCATGAGAAAAAGAACATTCAATCCAATCGCTGCGCTGTAGTATGCATACGATTATAATCGCGGTATTATTCGAAGTACCACTTCTCTTGCCCCTGTCTCTTGTCATTCAGAGACATAATGTTGGTGCTCGTGCACCTCAGTGCTACAACACAAAAATGCATTTCCCTACGACGCGATCAGAGCAGAAGTTTGGGTGCATGTGGATTGTTTTGCTGTGATCTACCGGCACAAATGGAAAATATGTTCGCATGAGATCGCATTACAGCGGAGAATTCAAACGTCACAAAAGTGCTGTTCATTCTGCGTTCAGACTCGCGAGCCGTGTGTATGTTTCCCTCAGCACAGCAGCACTTGAGTGTTGTTTGTATTTTGCCCACGATGCGGTCAGAACTGAAGTTTGAATACGAACACATGAAAAATACGATTGTTATGATATGCACGCATATGATCGGTTTCAGCGCGGAGCTCCGCGATGAGTTTAACAACACTAGCCACGTGGATTATAGAGAATAAAGTATCCGTGTTTAAAGTTTTTATCGACATATTTCACACATTCTCCTGCACCAAACATGAACCAGCACGGTGTATGCACACATATTTCATCAAGTCTTCTTCAAATGAATTATATGTGTAAACTGGACACTGATTCGTGTATCTGAACGCGATGACACGATTATTCTGATGAACAAAAGACTTAGAGAATGGACAAAATTTAAACTATGTCTATATTCTTTCTGTGTTAAACTACGTGTTGTTTATCATGAGACTGCAGTGCTCGTAAACGTAATGAAAGTATTATTAGCCCTTTTAAATATTCTTTCGCATTTCTCCCTTGTGCTTGGGAGTTTGTTGTCATTTTTCTCCGTGCTCATATATTAATATTCATCATTCTGTATAATGAGTGTGTTGTAGGTCTGTGTTTCATTGGTTGTTCTCTCCCCTATTCCCCCCCTCTACACTCCCACTTTTCCAGAGCTTTACACGCCCATTTTTACAGAGTTTTTCCAGCTCAGAGGTGTGAACGACCAGGCTAAAACAAGGGGGTTTCATGACCCTTTAAGAGACCTCTGCAGCTCTCCTAAATAATTTAGGAGCTGAGATCTAGTCTTGACACTTACGAACCTTTATGAATCATACTTATTCTCAAGCCTAGGAATAAGAATAAAATTACGTCATTCTTAGAATTTTGACACACTTAAGACTAAAATTTTACTCTGAGCAGCTTTATACATATGGCCCCAGATTTCCAGAAATTTTATTTTAATAGGATGGCAAACCACAAATGAATGTAGTTTGAAAAGGATTTGTAAAATTTGTATTTCATGTGATTTTTGTTTTCCTTTTTTTTTAATTAATTAATTAATTAATTAATTTTTTTTTTTTTTTTTTTTGCCATTCACACTTGTTAAATAAGATTGGATTCCAGTTGAAGAATATGCACAAAAATCAGATTTGGATTGACAATCTGAACAAGGCTAAATGAACTAAGGAAGACTGAAATATTTTAATTTGTCTGAAAAGAATGATTGTCCAAGAATTGACATGTCAAATGAAATCATTTTCTATTTTATTCTATGGCTTTTCATGAGTTAGTGTTTTCACACAAAAAAAAGAAGATAAAAAGTCTTCACAGATTTTGCAATGATAGCTTAAGTAGAGGTTGTAAGGATTTAAGTGCAGATTTATTTAAAAGCTATTTGTAAGAAAACAAGGAACCAAGTCTTACCAATGTGTATACAGGACAAGACCAAACAAGAACTAAAGACACAGGAGGGTGTATGTAAAACATGACAAAAATATTTGCATTGTTAAAGATGTGAGGAGGTAGCCAGGGCCGGGCAAAAATACATCAAAATTTATTTTAAAATAAAATACCAAATACCTTAATTTTAAGTGTATCAAAATAAACTACAGAATACAGCAGCCACACCATGTATCAAAATAAACTACTGTATTTTTGTATTTTAAAAATACTAAAAAATACTTTTACAAGGGAACATGAAATTTCTTCGCAAACTTTCCATCAATTGGCCCATTTGATCTATTCCTTCACCATTACACTGACTCAGCTTTTCTCTGCCCGAGTCATGCACTAAATCTGACATATGAAACCAGTTAAAGGCACAATATGTAGGATTTTTAGATTAAAATATCTAAAAACCACTAGAACAGTGTTATATATTTTGTTGACTTGTGTACTTACATTATCCCACGTTTCCAAGAATGTTTAAATCCAGAGAAATAAGCAATTTTAATCAGGACACAGACCGTGTCCGTGTGTCGCCTATCAATGGCATCATTACCCTCGATTTCCGTTTTATTTTTTCTCGAAACCATGGAAACATCAAAGACACTTTAGTACTGTATATTATGTGTTTTATTAGACAGATGAGCAACTGTTTGGATACATTCATCGACAGAAAACTCATCATGTTATAAAGCTTAACACATCAAGGGCCAGATTTACTAAACGGGGCAAATTAGCGTGAGAGCACAATTCCACAAATACGTCGATGGGAGTGGCAAGTTTTGCACGTGATCTACTGCTGACACGCAAATTAAAGATCACAAACACAGACATATCATTTACATAATGACTAACGCAATCTACCAAGAGCAGTGCAAATTAGCGTTGGGTCGCAAATAAACAGAGCTGATGCTGATGCTCTCATCAGGTGCGGGTCGACACAGGCACAACTTAACACGCAATCTGACAAACACGTACACATATAATATCATTTACCAAGCTATGTTGCCCTATAGGCAAACAATATGTTCGGATAACGTCTTACTCTGGCATTTCAAAGAAATTAATAATCTTCCTTCTACCACGCGCTCTCTGTTCTCTGCGGTGTCTCCTCCTAACAGCAACAATTGCAGCCATGTCGCAAAATGGGTTAAGGCATTTAGGCTTTTTTAGGGTGTTAAATAATGGTGCAAATACCAGTAAATTGACTAGCTTAAACATTAGTAAATTGCATAGCATGATTCATTTAAATACTCTCCTCCCATAAATTTTGCATCTGAAAGGGAAACTCCTACAAATGCATATGCAATAAGGTCAGCCGCAAAAATAACTCAGTCCACGCCTTTTCAGCTCTAATTTTACACTGCGTGTCTTTAGTAAATCCCGACAGTAGTTTTTTAATGCCAAAAGAGGGTTTGCGCTGCCACAAGCTGTTAGTAAATCTGGCCCTAAGTCTTTCTGTTTGAATCTTGTTTTCTAGATTTACAGCGAGTACCATGTTTTACCATGACTAATATCGATCTAGCTTACTTCAGTGTGCAACAAGTGTCTCATAGCAGCCGCTGAGTGAACGCACAGAGTAGCATTATAACAACTTTCAACACACAAATGTATCTAATATGATAAACAGCGCTGCTTTACCCTACGTGCACATGACCGGAAGAAGCAGAAGCGGCGACTGCAGCATAATAAAAGATCCGCTGCTGTCGAGACATGTCGCGCTCGTCTCTCATTAGCAATCGCTCCAGTGGCCTCGTTACTGCTCCCCCATGCTCTGCTTACAGTAACGTTAATAATCTCATCCATGAACATGATTTCTGCATAAATCCCGTTCCGATTCTTCTGTAGACGTGAAGACAACACCTCCCATGATTCTGTGAAATCAAGGTGTCATCGAACTACGCCTTTGATTTGAATGAGCAATCTCTAGCGGAGAAAATTTGCATATTGTGGCTTTAACAGATCAAATATTCACATATCCCTGTGATCTCCCAGATGAAGGTTAGTTTTAAAGTAACCAACAGTTTAATGTTTGCAAATGACTCATAATTGTATCTTAATTTAGTTACTTGAAGTTTGGTAACAAAGGGCCTACTTTGCATCAGCAACACTGACTCAATGACAAACAAGTCTTTTTAAGAAGACAACTGATGGCACCTGTGTTCATTGCAACTAGTATCTAACTAATTAATCAATTGATTGTTAATCATAAATATAGGGGGCTGCTGCTCGGTATAATAGTTTTCAAGAACATTATGTAAATTGGTAAACTATTTAGCCTGGCTACCAAAACGAACACCAAAACTTAACATGAACTGTTGAAAATTGCAGCAATTTATGCAAAAATTTATGGAAAGCTGTCAGCCTGCAAGTTTCTTGACCACCTTCTTCCATATGGATCAATGTTCTGTTCTGATCTCAACAAGTCTGGGCAAACCACTGAGTAAGCACCAATCAGAGGCCACATTATTATGATGTCATCATGTAGACTTCTTACAAAGTATTTTACAGTATTTTAAAACTACAAAAATACAAAACACTAAAGTATTTTGATACAAAATATGAAGCCATTTTCATCAACCCTATCAAATACAAATTACAAAATACTATTTTGTATTTGAAATACATGTATCATAAATACTGCCCATCCCTGGAGGCAGCCATCTTCAAATGGTGCTGTCCTGTTGTGCCTGAATGTAGTCCCCTCGTTTCTTTGGCTTTTGGCACAAATGATACAAGAAAACACACACCACGAGTATAAAACAGGAGGATATAGCAGCTATCACCATCCACAAAGGCTCTGAGTCTACAGAAAGAAAGATATGGCATACAGTTAGTTTAGCAGCCTCAAGCATTTACTGTTTACACTAGTAACATATTAATAGTCAAAAGAATTCATATTCAACACTAAAATAAATAAATGTTTATTTTTGAAATAATGTTTATTTTTGTACATATATTATATGACTATACATGTCTTTATTCATGTGTAATACTTCATATATTTATATTTTTTTTCTAGAACAGGCCCAAACATCAAAAAATTACCACAGCATGACCAAAAATCATGAATAAGGAAAAATCCAGTATATAACAAATCTCAACTGCTCGACTGCTTGTCTCATTGCAAAATGTAAATATATTATTGCCTGGCTCTGCTAAATATGACTAAGGCATGAAGATATTTACATTTTATAAACATTAACATTATGAATTTCTGTAAATCTGCTTTAAAAAGAATGTGTTGTGAAAAGTGCTATACAAATAAATTTGACTTGACAATGCATTTCTAACATACAAATTAACAACAAACTATAAACTAATCAATTAATTTAATAAACTCAAAAACCTTTAAATTGACCATAAGGCAGTTCTAAAGATCACATGTATAAAAACTTCAGGCTCTGAATATGTGTCAAAATACTGACACTGACTGAAGTTAGATGTGCAAAAAAAAAAAAAAAAAAAAAATCATATTTCTTTGTAACGTGTTACAACACTGATGCCTTTATAGAAATGCACTATTAGCAGTCAGCCATGATTAATTTATTAGTTAGATTAATTTATCAGAGAGAATGTCCAATAACTATGGGGTTACCACAATAAAGTGACTGGAATTTAGCTGGTCATGTGATCAAAGCAGAATGAGGCAATCCGCTCATGTAGAGTAAAACAGCTGTTATTTGGCTACTGATGTGTTATCATATGAGTGTACAGACATTTCAAACAAGCACTTTAAAAAAAGAAGAAGCATACAATATCCCCTCTGACCAAAGGGTACTGACCTTCTAGTTTAATTTGAGTGACAACTTCCTGTTTCTGGTCTTGGTTTTGACATATGCACTTCAATTCTGTCCAATTGTCCTCTTGCTGAAGCTCAAGGATAACCAGCTGCACCTCAAGATGGTTGCCTGTGATACTGAAAACACATAATCTCTGTGTGATGATAATTCAACTTAGTAGTGAGTAATGAACGAAAGTCTCTGTTGAACTGACTTTCTTTTGGTCTGAAGTTTTCTGACACAAATTGCTGCAATAAAAAAATAAAAATCTTATATACTGTTCTTCACATTTAGCTGCTAGGACTTACATCAGCTTCTCCCCACTCAGCAACACACCTGCTGTGAAGGAGATCCCTAAATATAATTTAAAGAGGTGTGTGAAATGGCAAAAATGATATCAAACATGTGGACCGACCATCTCTCCAGGGTCTTCCCCCACCTGTGGACGCTGGGGTGGGGTCCAGCATCCCGACGACCCTACAGAGCACAAATGATTCGGGGAACGGATGAATGGCTATCAGACACTGTAATCTGCTTTGGCCCACAGCCTGCTTAGTGTGGTGATGAGATGCACAGTAGACTATCGCAGTGTTGTAGTACGTGAGACAGGACTCCAAGTCTGAGCCTAAATGCTAAATAACCAGGAAAGACCATGAAAATATGGTTTGGGTCTTGTGGTCATGCCGTTTTTAGATTTAATGTTTTCGATCCGCACTGTACTCTTGTGTCTCTGAACCGGAGCACACCGTGTGCGCGCTATGGAGGTTTGCATGAAACTGATGTGAAACCAGTCTTCATTCATCCCAAAGGAAGGCATATTTACACTGTCTGAATCACTCAGACACAGGGCTCTGTCTAGACTCAGACTCAACAGGTGCTGGTCATGGCCACTATCGGCCTAAGCTTGGCCACCCCTCTCATGACAGCTGTTTCTCTATCTCTTTTATTTTATTGACTAGAATTGCGTTTACATAAATGCAGAACCGTCACTTTACGACAGTGGTGGACAGTAATGAAGTATTTTTACTTCGTTACTGTACTTAAGTACATTTTTCAAGTATCTGTACTTTACTGGAGTATTTTTATTTTGAGCAACTTTTACTTTTACTTCACTACATTCCAAAGCATAAGATCGTACTTTTTACTCCACTACATTTCATAAAACATATCGTTACTCCTTATTTTAAAATGAAGAAATCGGCACATGCTCAGAGACGCAAAAGCGGTGTCCGATTCGTGCACGAACTGATTCTTTTCAATCATCCTGTTAAGTCGGTTCACAAATCACATCAACAATTCATTCGCGGATTGGACTGATTTTATTGCAGCTGTTCTCGAGTCATCAAATCATTGATTCAATGATCCATTCAGAGTTTACAAGTCTGACTGAAAATTAGCCAATAACTGGATCCTCGAGTGCGCGCGACTGATGGTGAACAGTAAGTCAGCCTACTAATGTTGAATTTTAGGATGAATTATTGTAACTGAAAATCATAGAGTTGTTTTTGAACTAAATCTGCTGTAAAGGGCGATCTGTTTAAGCCCACTGAAATGCTTTAATGCGACACGTCCACATCAATGTGTCTACAGATCGCGATCTCGATTCAATCAGATCAAATCACATTTTAAAACTTGCCGCTTCAAATAACGATTGTATCAATTACGTCGTTACGGCACTAGGAGGCGACAAGTGACTGTTAAAATGTATTTGACATTGAATGATTCATTGAAAAGATTTGTTCAAAAACATTGATTCATCCAGTAATGAAACATTCAATTCAGACCCATTTTTTAAATTAATTGATTAAATATTTTTAAATAGACTGCAGCAATTAATATTTTGTCCTTTAGTAAATAATTATATGCAATTTTGTTTAGTTGTCTGTTTAGAATCATGGGAGAATCATGATCTCTATTTAAAAAAAAAAAAAAAAAAAAAAAAAAAAAAAATCTTGATTCTCATTTTATCCAGAATTAAAACACAAATTAAAATAACACATGCACGTTCATCTTCCTCACTGCTGCAGCAATTTTTTAAAATGTTATGTATTTAGCCCTATATGTTTCGTCTGTTTTTATATTGTTCGTCACCACACATTACATATTATGTATCTGCATCCACTAATCTTCCATCCCTACTGACTAGTGGCTATCTGACAATTCATAATCATTCATAAGTATTTTGAGCAATAGGATTATATAAAATATAAAATTAAATTAAATTAAAGTGGCCTATATAAAATTACAAAATAAACATTCATCAATCAGTACTTTTGTACTTTCACTCAAGTAAAATTGAAAAGGAGCACTAAATACTTTCACTTGAGTAATATTTTATGAAACGTATCTGTACTTTTACTCAAGTTCTTGATTTGTGTACTTCGTCCACCACTGCTTGTTCTGAGACATCTTATGATTTATGGGGATTAAAGAAAGAGCGGGTGGATTTTTATCATTATAAGGTAGTTGTGTACACACACTGCTGACACATATTTATGTTTAAACCTTGTAAAAGTGAATTTTGCATAATAGGTCCCCTTTAAATTTAAGGCTAGTAGTTTTAGCTGTGGTATCGGAATTGGAGTAGAGAATAGTGAATTTTCACTGGTATCTAAAATTTTGGTGTCATAACTTTCATGGCCGGTGAAAAAATATTTATGGCCAGTAAATTTTCTTATGTCTTAAGTTTCTTAAGTTAGCTTTAGGCCCTGGTTTAACAGTTTTTGAGGTAGATCTCGCCTGACCTGTTGAAAAGAAAGAGGCTGTACTCTCAAGTTATCATAACATGTCTGCTCCACGAACTTCCAAACACAAAACATCTGTTAAATCATTTAGAAAAACAAAAAACAAATTTTGTTGTTAACATCGAAAATGAAAATAAAAATGAAGATATACACATTTTCCGAAGCTGAGGCTGCTAAACATCAGATCACTCTTGCTGAAAACCATCCATCCATTCTCCAAACCACCTGTCCTATGTAGGGTCGTGGGGATGCTGGAGCATGGCCAGTACATCTCAGAGACATTCCTACTCTCACGTCCACCTAAGGGCTAGACTTCAGTTCTGCCAATCTGCATGTCTTTGGTTTGTGGAGGAAACCGGAGGACCCACAGGAAACTCATGCCAACTCTAATAAATCAGATCAATTTATCCGTTTAAATAAATATTATTTTAATTAGTTTAAATTAAAATTAACATGAGTTTAGTTACTAATTTTTATCAGGTTTTTTTTTTTTTTTTTTTTTTTTTTGACAATATAAAGATTACACAAAAAGTGTTTGTAAAGAGATCTGTATGCATAAACAGAAATGAATGTTTCAGAATAAACCCAAAACACACATCATCATCATCATCATCATGGGTGAATCTGGCCAATAGTGGAACAGCTGTGTCATCATCAGAGCTCTCGAGTCTCTCTCGCGGTTCTTATGATGGTCTTTGTTGCAGATGTGCGAGACTGACGGTTAAGCAAAGAGGTTTAGATAAAGGGATTTAAGTGACTAATAATCAATTTCTAACCTGATTAAAAATATTGAATTCTTCTGCAACAACATTGTGAACTTTTGTAAAGATACGTTTGGCTGTTAACTTTTCAGGCATGTAAGTTTGCCACAAAGCAATCTGTTACTGACGCCATCATGATGTGGTACACAGCAATACTGCAGTAATAATTCAAAAGGGATTGTAAACCAACAAAGTTTTTGCACTGTCCAGCTGCTCAGTAAAGTGTCCATCCCCAGATGTGAAGCGATCACTCTCTTGCTTATTAGCACATTAAAGGGAAAATTTACACTAAAATAAAAACGTAGACATTATTTAGTCACCCTGATGTTGTTCTGAAGCCATATGACCTTTGTTTTTAAATATATATCCGGCTCGTACTTGTTGGTATAATGGTAGTAAATGGTGGTTGCAATATCTCAAATAATTAGCAAGTGTTTGTATATAAAAGTGTCTGCTAAATGAATAAATGTAATTGTACATGCTAAACTTTCTAAATATGTTATAATATAAATAGTACTATTGTACACGGACAGCTGATAGGTCTGTTTTATCTTAGGCATAGCTGTTCTCCACATGTCTGCAACTGGAACTGACCCCTGCCTGCCCACGGACTCAATTCTGCCTCACCAAGGTTTCTAGTGAACTCGCTGACCTCTCTTTCATGTGCTCTGGACTGTTTGCTGTCATCTTCATTTGAATTTGTCCTTTTTTCCAATGAACTACATTTTTCCTCTCACCCTGTGCTTGAGTTCTAGTTCATTCCTGACACAATTTCTAAGTGGAACACTGCAGGCATCAATGTTACCTTTTATCTGTCAGAAATGCACGTGCCCCCAGGTGAGAGTTTTCAACTGGCTGGCCATTAACCAGCCACGTCACATCTGTGGACTGAGCTGACTGGTTTCCAACACGCACCACGCAGCTGATCGCCAAACGTGAGCCTGAAAGTCAACAGTGTCATTGAGATTGGGTTAGCTGTTTGATAATCACTATATCACAGTAAGCAAACAAACAGTGGGCCTCATTTACTAATTGTGGGAATGTTTTAACAAGGTTTTAGAATTAATGATTTATCAAATTTTAATAATTTTAAAATATATTATTTTACCATCTCAATCCTCAGAGGTGAGAGGGATGAGATTGTAAAGAAAGCCTTTCTGCAGAGAGTTTGGGTGTTTTATGCAAACAACAAGTAAGCAGACAAACGTACGCTCCCTTATTTACAATAATCCAGATTTGTCAACAATAGAACACGTGTACACAAACTGCTTTGTGAATATGAGCAATGTTTGCTTTATGTCTATTTATTACTCATAGTAGTCTGAATAACTGAAGTCCACCGTCATGCCAGACAAACCAAATCTGTTTACTATCATTTTACTCAAAGATTATATTAACACATGACCTTTTTGCTAATATCTTCATTTTCTTCTTACTACATGTTCCCTGTGTTTGCGGCCGGACCTGCCCCTGGTGTTGAAGTGTTTCCTGTTCCTTGAGTCATTTTGAAGTTCTTTGTCGTTTTTAGTTCCCTGATTGTCCGCAGGTGTGTCTGTAAGTCTATTACCCTGTGTGTATATCAACCCCAGTGTCTCCTGTGTTCATTGTCAGGTATTGTCATTCTACGGCTGTATGTTGGTGGATTCCTCAGTTCAGTTCCTTGTGGATCTATTCTGTTCGGTTCCTCGTGTTCTGATGTTTTTAGATTTGTTATTTCATTATTAAACTTTATTTGCATTTGCATTACACTTCTATGATCAGTAACTGCTGTGGATTTATTTGAATGAGGTTGTCATTGTCCATTATTATGGTGTAAAATTGTCCCTAAACTGTGTGTAAAATCCAAATACATTTGGCTGCTGTCTTTTCGAAGTTTCATTTTGTATTAAGTACAGTGCATTTTATTAAAATTATCCAGTACTGTCATACTGTATTATGGACAGTGGCATGAAAAGTATGACCTTAATATAAACATATTATTTAAACATCTGACAATAAACACATAAATCAATACTGTTAGCAGTGTGGACTCACCAAAATGACTTTCAATGAAGGATCCATTCACAGGAAAGACAATATAGGGGAATGAATAACCTGATGCTGCGTGAGTACCAGGGAGTATAATTAAATTGTTATTTTAATCAGTTTTAGATCAGTATGTTGGTTAAATATTTATATAATTTAAAAAGAATCTCTGATACTTGCATGTGAAAGCATTGAGATTGTTAGAGGTGACAACTTCTGGTGCGGCACTTTCTGATACTGGGGCTAAAGAAATGTTAGAGTCATCATTTGTTCAACTGTCCGACAGGTTTAGAAAGAAAGAAAAGTAACATGATGCTCATACAACAGTGGTAGTGGCACAACCATCCGTATGAATTTATATAGGAATTTATTTACCTGACACTTGAACTCTCCAGGTCCTGCTCACATTGTATCGGGTATTGTTGAATATCACATTTAGCCTACAAGTGTAGAAGCCCTGATCTTTCACAGACATGTTTTTGATGGACAGAATTATGCCTCTCTCTATTGTATATTGTCCTCTGCCAACAGGGAGCGCTGTGCTCTGAAAATCCTGTAAATTAATCAATTGACAATTTAAGAATACAGCCAATTTAGAAACATTTTTGTCATTTCAGTTGGATTATTTATTTACATGTTGTTTTCCACAATGTGCAGTGACCTACCTTGTACCACATAAGATTTTCTTTCCTTTTGAAATATCTCAAATGAGGACAATTAATTTTTGTATCTTCTCCTACACGTGCATTGTAGGTCATCATCGTGTTTGGCTCCTCTGCCTCATAGACCGTTACAGAAATACTCCCAGTGAGACAGAACGTGTTGCTCCTGAGTGAAAAATGCATTACTGACTATATGTAGACTAACAAAAACAAATGTAATCATTTAATTAAATAATCTAAACCATTTTAAAACTGTAATAAAAAAAACCCCATGCAAACACATCTGCCGATTGTGCTGGAGTTTCTGCTGGATTTAGTGCATAAATCATAGTGTTTCCATATTACTACTTTTCATTCATATTTCAAATCCATTTTGGGCACTTTCCAATAAAGGTTCCTTCACACCTTTTATTTAAAGATTAAAGCCTTCCCTAGAGCAACTTCCATACTAGATTTATTTTCAACTTTCCAGCTTTTAGGACTATTCAGTTGTGTTCCTGGAGGGTTTAGGTCCAGTCCCAATCAAACACACCTGTCTGGAATTAAGTAATATTTTGAACAAGACCTTGATTCTGTGCTTTATCAGGGTCAGAACTAAATTCTGCGGGTCATGGACCTCCAGAAATTTTATTAAATGGTCTATAGTTTATCCCCCGGTTTCACAGACAAGGCTTAAGCTAGTCCTAGACTAAAATGCATGTTTGAGCTGTTTTAACTGAAAGCAACTTGTACTGACATATCTTTAAATATGTCAGAGCCATTGTTTTGTCTCAAGATGCACACCAGTAATTTTTTTTTCTAAGGCACATTTATAGAAGCTACTTAAATGTCTAAGCCCTGTATGTGAAACCGGGCCTATATTTAATGTCAAATTCATTTGCATGTTTATTTTTTGCATAAATCACATCAAACATTTAAAGAAAATAAATCGCTCTTATAAATATAAACCATGCTTAAAGTGCAAGAGTGGTGTGAAATACATCAGACTGATAGTTAGAGTTTAGGAATGCTGGACTCATATTTCACCCCAAAATCAAAAGGTAAAACAGTTAGGACCATTACGATTTTTTACATGACTTGTGACGTTGTTTTTATGAAAACTATTAACGTTTCTATTTAGCTTTCTGTAAATAAAACGTGATATATTAATAATAATATGTCATTTAAATGATAAAGCGTGTTGTAAAGTACTATTGTAAATAAACATTATGGTAGTATTTGTTGAACTGTATTTAATTTATGTTGATTTCCTTCCCTGAATTTAAATTGAGAAAGTAAACAGGAATTGAAGAACTGAAAGACAATGCACGTCTATAAGATCTGACCTTAAAGTGTAGGTGAATGTTCCAGAGTCTGACGGATGAGATGGAAGGAGCTGGACGCCACGCCCACTCTGCTTCACCCGATCCCGGCAGCTCTTCAGGTTGCTCTGGTTCCTCAGGTTGATGTGATCAATGTGGAATGTTGAGCTGTTGTCCACTTGTAATTTCCTGTAATTAATTGCATCTTCAAGAAATGGGAATCTGATGATAACCGCCTCGCCTTGAACTTGATATTCCGGGATTTCTGGACCCACAACCACACAACTACCTGAACCAATCACAAGAACTTATTAAACAACATAGAATAGTACTGTTATTGTAATTATGCAAGCAGAGTATCAACATCACACTTTACTGAATTAGGACATTTGACACTAGGGTATTCAGATGTCTGAGTGTACCAGGGACCGGATGGATACCATGGGTCCCAATGTCTGGAAAGTTCTGTAAAACAGTGTTTCTCAATCCGGGTTCTGGGGACCCACCGCTCTGCACATTTTGTATGACTCCCTTATTTAACACACCATCAGCTCATTAGGTGAGAAGAACTGAACTGAGTGTGTCAGATTAGACAGACATACAAAATGTGCAGAGTGGCGGGTCCCCAGAACCAGGATTGAGAAACACTGCTCTAAAAAAATTTAAATATGTTGAAGTTCACACTGGCAGCACATTCATGTTCACTTATGAGCTGGCGACTTCCAGAGAAGAATGGTTGAGAACAGTTTATACAAATGATCAGTGACTTTCTGCAACAAATACCAATGGGAGTGAAGCGGAGCACACGTGATTAATCTCCTGTTAGATACTGTAGTGGTGTTTCAGCAGGATGTAGCCACAGCCATATCACCCTGTAGCCCAGGACTGGTGACCCACTGAAGCTAAGCAGGGTTGAACCTGGTCAGTACCTGGATGGGAGACCTCCTGGGAAAACTAGGTAGCTGCTGGAAGAGGTGTTAGTGAGGCCAGCAGGGGGCGCTCACCCTGTGGTCTGTGTGTGTCCTAACATCCCAGTATACAGGGACACTATACTCTAACAAGCACCATCCTTCAGATGAGATGTTAAACCAAGGTTCTGAATCCCATGGCACTTCTCGTAAAGAGTAGGGATGTCATGGCCAAATTCCCTCCATTGGCCCTTATCAATCATGGCTTCCAAAAATCCCTTCCACTGAACTGACTCTATCACTCTCTCTCCTCTCCACCTTTAGCTGGTGTGTGCTGAGCGCACTGGCGCTGGCGTACTGTGGCTGCCATTGTAATATATCAATGTTTTTAATATTATCTCATTTTGTCCATCCATTGAAAACCTATAGGCAATCAATAATTTCTTCTAAAGAGATCACTTTATATGATGACAGATTTTAATGTATGCTTTTATTCATTTATAAACTTTGCTCAATTACCATTACAACTACCTCACCTAAATATTTACTCACTCAATGTATTTGTGTTTTTACAATGGGCTATTTTTGTTGCAATCTACAAGACAAGTAAACAGTCACCAATAAAACAAATTACTAAGAATAGCACAAATAAATATAACAGAATAAAGATACAAATAAAAATAAAGTGCTTAAAGTTTTTTTAGGTAGGTCTAAGAGTAGTAGGGCTATTCAGGTAAGAAATACTACAGAAACTGAATGAAGTAATCAAACGTAAAACAACTGGATAGTCTTCATTGTAAAAAATTAAATACAGATCAATCAAAGTTACAAAAGTGAATCAGTCAAGAGCAGCAGGTGATTCTCTCTTTGTCTTTTGTTGTTTGATTAACATTGACAACATATGGGGCCCTATCATACACCCAGTGTAATGCGGCGCCAGACGCGATCATTTTCATGTCCTGTGCCACGTTGTTTAAATAACAAATGCATTTGCGCCCATCTGTTCTCCCATGGGCGTGCTGGTCTGAGAACGAGGTGTGTTCAGGCGCATTGTTGGAGTGTTACTATTTTGAGGAACTGAAATAGACTGCGCCATTGACCAACAAAAACCTGCTCTAAAGTCAATGGCGCAGTATTTGTTTTGTTATTTAAAGAGTGCGTTAGTAATATGCGCCTATATGCGGGTGCACAACGCGTGTTCATTCTGCTTATTACACACACAGGGACGCGCAGCAGCACACAAACATGCCTAATAGAAAAAATAAAAGAATTACAATGTAAACGATTATTATTGTGTGCATAAAGATAAAAATGCTTTGGTGGAATGCGGCTTGTCCTGTAGATGGTCTGCTCACGCTTTAACCTCGTGCACGAGCAGATCCGTTTCCTCGCTAGAGAAGCGTTCAGTTTTTCCGCTTGCAAATTCCGCCATGTAAACAGTGAATCTGCCATTGCGTGAGCGCAACTGGGTTTTAAAGGGAATGGGAGATGAGACTCTGGTTGGTTTATTGCTCGTTTCACCCAAAACACACCCATGACTCATTAAGAGAAGAGGGACAATCCTTTTAGACCATGCGCCGGGTGCACCAACCATTTTTCCCGTCGTTAAACTAGCAAAAGTGGATTCGGACACGCCCTAAGGGCACTTGCACCGGGCGCTTTAGACCATGTGCTTAGATTAGGGGTGTCAAACTCATTTTAGGTTGGGGGCCGGATTGGAAAAAAATAACCAAGTGCGGCCGAATTAATTAAAAAAAAAAAAAAAACCTTAGTGCGCCTATAGTTGCATTAATATTAACCATATAAACAACAAATTAATTTGCAAGAAAACCAGTACACTGCTCCTTAAAACTGTATTTGTTTTTACAGCGAAAACTGTTAGATTTTTAAAATAATGCTTTTTTAAATATTTTTTTATTAGTGATGCACCTATTTTGATTTTTTTTAGAAGCAAATTGGTCGATTCTGATACTGGTTGCAGATTTTTTTTAAAAGCAAATTTATTTGTTGTTTATTTGTTCAAAAAATATGTGTAGCTCTTTGATATTAGAGGCAAACACTGCATTTTTATCACAATCCCAACAAAGATGTTATGAGCATGAGCAGTTGTTTTTCATTTAAATGATTGTATAATTTCAAGATTAACAGCAAAAACAGCATGGTCTGACTTTAGCTTTGTGAAATTATGCTACATAAGACACAAAACAAAATCAGCAGACGGACTGAATGAAAATGCAAATTCACTCTCTGACAGCAGGTGGCGCTTATGGAACAGCAGTGATATAGCTTTCTATGGTTACCGCTGTACACAAAGCAGCGCTGTAGGTTACTACTTTATAAGGAGATCAGACGAAAAGCCATCAAAACTTTTCTGAATTCCCTTCAGAGATACATTCATATCAACCCCAATTTAATATTTATATTATTCTTCCTATATTTCGTGAACAGTGAGCTTGTGCATGTTACAGTGTTTTCTCTGCTGACGCGTCTGTTCTCCTCTTTGTGTCCGTATTCAGCGTGTGCCTGTGTTAACATCCTGTTTACAGACTTGGTAAATATTTCCACACAAATTAAATTTTGGGAAATTATTACAAAGCACTTTGTTTGCAAAGCCAGAAAAAAGATTGACCAAAATAAACCAAAAAAACAAACAAAAACGTTTGGATTTATGACCAGTGGACTAGTACTTCTCTATTTTTTTTTATCATAGTTCAAATCATCCCGCGGGATATGTTTGATACCCCTGGCTTAGATTGTTAAAATAGGTCCCAGAGAGTGCCATGATTATTAAGCTGCTTTCACTTTGAGATCTGACCCACATATCCAATATAAACAAGTTCTTTCTGAACTGTTTGCGTTCACTTAGGACAATTGTGCTTATGTGAATACTCGGAAAGATTGACATTGTAACATTATTTTTCTGTGTATTTGACGGTTTAACACAGAACGGTTTAGCACTCACAGACTGTATGAGAGGCGGCTTTATGTGTTCACTTTGAATGTGAGCGTGGGAATGAAAATTATGCACAATCCCTGCAATCCTGCACTGAAATTTAGGCCAAACTTTCTTATGATTTAAAGTGAAAGTGAAACATGACATGTGAAGGCCAATCATGCTAACCCATTTGGCCTCTGCATTTAACCCATCCAGTTAGTGCACACACATGAACACACACACACACACACAGCAGTGGGCAGCCATTTTTGGTGTGGCGTCCGGGGAGCGGTTAGGGGTTCGGCACCCCGGGTTGGGAATCACTGCAGTAGTGCATAATAAAGCGCTATATAAATGACTCATTCATTAGTTCATGTACAGTAGTAGTTTATCCTTACAGCCATCCATGCATCCATTCTCCAAGCCGCTTGTCCATTGTTGGGTCGCAGGGAGGCTGGAGTCTATATCCGAAGGCAGGAAAACTCCCTGGATGGGTGAACAGTCCATCACAGGGATAACACACGCACACTTACACCTACAGACAATTTAGTGTCTCAAATTCACCCATGCTGTATATTTTTGGATTTTGGGAGAAACCATAGAACCTGGAGGAAACCCACGCAGACACGGGGAGAACATGCAAACACACTCCAACCCTTCTCGGTTCAGCCAGCTGGTCACCAGGTGAAATAGCTCTGTAGTAGCCTCTGTCTTCTTTGCAGTCAGGGTCCTAACTTCCCAGTTGGTGGTTCTCGCCGTGTGGACCATAAGACTGGGACTCAATTATTAAAAGAATCTTCAATTCCACTGCATTCAGAATCAAATTCAAAGAATCAAAGAAGTACATTCCAAAGAGATGCAGTCCAAGGAATAAAGTCCTTAGAAGAGCCTCAATCCACTGGTCCTGGGTCAATCTACAGTCTCCTTCGTCGCTAATGGTCCTGTCCAGCCTCCCTCCATCCAGTTCCTCAGCCCTACCTCCACTAGCTCCCTTTGGCTCCTCTTTTGGTGGCTCCACCCAGCTTCTCTGATTTGTCTTGGGCTTTCGGGTCTCCAGCTCCACCTCAGGCCTGAGTCCAATCCTGTGTGCTCCAGCTCGGCCCATCGACCAGTCGGTTCTGGCTTAGCTCCTCCCTGTACTGTATTGGTCATGTTCTGTTTTGGTTCAGTTTCCACTGTTCTGATTTCCTTAGTTCTCGTCCTGGTTTGTTACTATGGTTTATGATTAGTTTCATACCTGTGTGTATAATCCCTAAGTTTTCCCTGTTGTCACTTGTTTATTCTCTGTGCTTATGAAAATTCCTGATTCCTGTTCATTCTTTGTCTCACTCGTTTGAGGATTACACTACTAGGGGTGTAACGGTAGATGTATTCATCCTGAACCGTCATGGTACAGATGTCACAGTTCGGTGCACACAGTCAGACCACAAATACAGTCGGTTACAGGCGATCCAGAAGGGGGCATGCACAGTAATGCAACACTGTTTGCTAACCGCCACAACAGGAAAAAGAGCAGAAGAAGAAGAGACGATCTATGCACCTACCCAAAACAAGAGCTCAGATGGCATGCAAGACCTTGCTAGTAGCCTATACCCCAGCCAGCACAGCCATACGGGTGTCACCTGAGCTGTCTAACTGGGGCCCAGCCCGTTTTGTCCACAGTTTCCATGAAGGCCCCACATGGATTAGCCCATTTGAAATGCACACTACAGGCTGTTAAATGAAACACAGAAACATGCTGGAGGTAATGAGATAATGAGGTGATAACGAGCAGAATCACCAAAGGACAGAGGAACAACAAGAACTACGACTGACTTCAGCCACAGCCTTCGATGAAATCAACTGAAGATAAAAGACATTAAATCTCTCAAGATCTCACCAGAGGAGGATTAAACAACTCCATAAACAGCATTACCAGCTTCACTTATTACTAACCAGATTGACTTTATTTACAAAAGTTGTTATTGAGAATTACAGGAGGTTTAAATGTTGATGATTTGTTGAAAATAATAGTTTGGCTTGATGTCACCATTATCGAGGTCAGTGTTTGCTTTAGTTGTGCAGTTTGACTCTTGACTTTTTTTAGTGTTAGTTTTTTCTCTGGCTGCTATAGCTGCTTGTTAAGGCAAGAAAGGCAAGAGAAAATGTGTTTAGCTGCTGTCAGCTGCTTGATGACAAGAATATAATTATCATGTAGTGGATTAAGTCACTGATTTAATGGCTGAGCTTTATATGAGTGAAGTGTTATTAACTTTGTGCTGTATCTCTTCTAGAATTATAACAAAAAAACAGTTTTAATAAGAAAATCACATAAAAACTACAACTGGCAAAGTGTGGTTCAACATGGTATTTTTGTTAACCACTAGCGCATGCTGATGACGTTTTATTCTTCTATAGAAACTTGCATCGTAGCCTACGAGTCAACAGGTGTCATCATCGTACAGTCTACATGAATGTCGTACTCAAGTTTAATAGGTCCATGTCACACAGTGTGATTTGTAATGATCTTATAGGATTGCTAAAATCGTGCAGTGCCTGGGCTTTAGGCTGTGGTTGAAGTCGTAGTTCTTGTTGTTCCTCTGTCCTTCGGTGATTCTGCTCGTTATCACCTCATTATCCCATTAACTCCAGCATGTTTCTGTGTTTCATTTAACAGCCTGTAGTGTGCACACTGAGCAGTGTTCATTTTATCTGGGATAACCCACGTGGGAAACTGCGGACAAAACTGGCTGTTTTGGCTGGGACGCTGAGTTTCGATTAATTTTTGTGGCACACAAACTTCACCGCAAGAAAACCGGGATGGCAGAAAGCGGCATCCTGTTTGTTTTCTTTATTTTATAAAAGTACAATTTTTAGTTTTTATTGTGTTTATTTGTCTTACTCTTATCTGTATAACCATAAATGACGGAGTATTTTAGTTTGTTTCTGCTGTTAAAATGAGGCAAAATAATTTGGATTTGTGCTGTTTTGTGTCGATTTGTGATTTCTTGAAAAAGCATAATATTCAACTTTGTGCATTTGTGCAAAGAAAATGACAGTGTAGGCCATGAACAACACATTAATCAAAAAATAAGTTTGAAAATGGCCATTGCATCCATTACACTGGCAAGAGTGCATTCTGTTTACTGCTTGGAGGCTGGGCTGTACCAACTACCTCAGGGGGGAGTAAATGCCACTAGGAGGAACACACCGTAATTTGAACTACTGTCTGCACAAGATGAATGAAATAAACCTAGCATTGGGCATTTGTTGCTTTTTCCTGTTGTACCGAACTCTTATAGAGCTGTGACCCCACTGTTTCTCTCCTATACACAATTTGTGACACTTTCAAAACCAAATCTTATGTTTTCATTCCAGTTTAAAGTATTTTCTTTCTACATAGTCAACGTTTACAAACAAATTTGTCATATGTAATTTAAAACATTTGATTCAATCACCAGGACATAACAGTGTGATCTTCCTTCAATTACTCTGACAATCAGCACTTTGAACCATCAGTTAATTCAATAGCAAGCAATGCTACACACATTTCAAATAACCATTGTTGCGGAATTAAAGATGTTACAGTAATACATGCTGTAGTTGCCACATTAGAACATATCTAACTTATGCAATTGACAAATCCAAGTTTGAAATCAGTAAGATTTTTAATGTTTTTATAATAAGTCTCTTCTACTCACCAAGGCTACAGTAATATTGTGAAATATTATTCCAATGTAAATCAGCTGTTTTCTATGTGAATATATAGTAAAGTGTAATTTATTCCTGTGATCAAAGCTGAATTTTCAGCATCATTACTCCAGTCTTCAGTGTCACATGATCCTTCAGAAATCATTGTAATATGATGATTTGATGATCAAGAAACATTTATGATTATTATCAGTGTTGAAAACAGTTGTGTACTTTTTTTTCACTTTACAAAAAGGTTCATTTGTTAACATTAGTTAATATATTAACTAACATGAACTAATCATGAACAATGCATTTGTTAGTGTATTTGTTCATCTTTGTCAACGTTAGTCAATAAAAATACAGCAGCTCGTTTTTTGTTCATGTTAGTTTACAGTGCATTAACTAATGTTAACAAATACAGCTCTTGATTTTAATAATGTATTAGTAAATGTTGAAATTAACATTAACAAAGATTAATAAATGCTGGAGAACTATTGTTCATTCGTATGGTGCGTTCACACCAGACGCGAATGAAGCGTTAAGCGCGAGTGATTTACACGTTAAGGAAATGCAAAGACGCGATAGATATCCTGCGGCGCGATTCGCGCGAATAGAGCGTTTCGGGTGTTTGACGCGCGTAACGCGTGATTCACGCGAGTTGAAAAATACAATGGAGGACAAAATCATCGTCGCTGTGCGATACATCTTCGTACTTTTATAGAAACAGGAATAAAAAGGATCTTGCTTGGTAGAAAGTGAGTGAGGAGGTCGGACAATCTGGTAAGTTGTAAAAAACGCTCTTTACTCAATTTGAGCTATATATACACATATTGAGACTACAAGCTAGCTAAAGCCGGCAAATTGAGCTTATTCGGCGTATTTTACAACTACTTTCTCGCTGACGAGTTGATGTGTTTATTCAGAAAGAAGTGGAATGAAGCGAGTAAACTCAAAATGTTCAAGTGCCTAACTACTCGCGAATAGCGCGATATATTCGCGCAAGTCGCGTCTGGTGTGAACGCCCCATTAGTTCATGTTAACTAGTGTAGATAACCAATGAAACCTTATTGTAAAGTGTTACCGGACACTTTAATGAAAAGAAAGTTCAAAAGAATAGCATTTATTTGATTGTAACATTATAAACGTCTTCAATGTCACTTTTGATCAATTTAATGTGTCCTTGCTGAATAATAGTATTACTTTCTTTCATAAAAAAATCTTAATGACCCCAAACTTTTGAACAGCGGTGTATAATGTTACTAAAGCTTTCTATTTCCGATAAATGTTGTTCTTTTGCACATTCTATTCATCAAAGAATCCTGAAAAAATTACACTGTTTTCAACACTGATAATAATCATAAATGTTTCTTGATCATCAAATCATCATATTAGAATGATTTCTGAAGGATCATGTGACACTGAAGACTGGAGTAATGATGCTGAAAATTCAGCTTTGATCACAGGAATAAATTACACTTTACTATATATTCACATAGAAAACAGCTGATTTACACTGGAATAATATTTTGCAATATTACTGTTTTACTGTATTTTTAATCAAATAAATGCAGCCTTGGTGAGACTTCTTTTAAAATCATTAAAAATCTTACTGATACCAAACTTTTGAACAACAGTGTGTGTGTGTGTGTGTGTGTGTATTCTGTACTGTTATATATACTGTATAAACTCATATTTACCTTTCAGAGCCAGTGCAGAGTTAAGGAATGATCTCATGGAAAGTATGACAATGTATGTACCAAAATCAAAGAGACGCTATCAGGAAAGATCATACATCAGAACACACAACATGACAACCAATACAAAAACACATACAAAAAAAAAAAAACTGTTTAAAAACATACAACATAACACCACCATTAATATGAATACATGTTGATCTACAGAATCTAAAGGATTCTGTAAACTCTAAATACCCCAATAAATGATAATACTGATTTTAGGCAATAAGTGAAATCAAAGAACTCTATATTCATAAAATATGTATCTTTGAACTCAACACATCTCTGCATTATTTAATGTTGTCCCACAATAATATATATGTTATAAATATGAAATATATATAAAGACATTCAATATGGAATTTCATCTCTCACCTGCCTATGGATGATCATGATGATGATGAACGATTATATTAAATTCGAAGCGCTTTGCAGACAGACGTAGAGACAAAAGGGCATGGATAGGCAGTTGACAGTTCTCCGTGTGTCTGTTTTATGGTCAGGTTATGGGGGAAACCCTAATCCCATGCAAACAAAGCTTCCTCATCAATAAGTGGAAATTCCACATTTCCAAATCAGAGTGCTGATCAAACTCACCTCTCCACAGAGGATGTAGATAAAGACAAAGACCTACACATAGAAATACACTGCCATGTGTTTGCTGGCAATGACACAGTAAAGTGTAAATCTTGCTTCAGAAGTGTAAACAGACATATAATGTTATGACACATGACAAATTGTGTGAAATCAAACATACAAAACAGACAAAGCTGTTAGACAGATGTGTGTGACACTGTGTATTTGACCAGCTTGATTTATGAATAGGACACTAGACATCTAAATCTCGGGTGATGTAGATGCTATTCATGTTTATGTGTACTTCGTGTGCTCTGTCTGATGCAATCATGATGTTCTAAAACAAATGCCAATGTTTGCACATTTTGGGAAAAAAAGAGGAAACTGATGACATTTGCAGTTCCTCTACAGACATCTATTATATACATACATACACATGTTTTTATATGTCATTTTAGAATTATAGAATTCCATTACATTATATGAAATGAAATTTCATTAGTTTTTAGAAGAGGAAACTGATGACACATTTGAAGTTACAGACAATTAAAGTATATGTTTTCACACAGATGCACACAAATGTGGACTACATGAGAATCACATGCAGGCAACACAACTTAAAGGACCTCAGTGTTCTCACATTCTAAGCTGAAGTGGGACAGTAGTAGTTGGCATGTTCCCTTTAAATAGCACTTACATAAAGCTGTCACGATCAGACAACGTCACTTTTAATGATTATTTATTGCATGACACTGAATTAATCTCTTGACCTGTCATCAGTTTTTTTCAGATGTCATAACTTCACATAGTGTAATATACTCTTCAGTTCTCAAGCATTTTTTCCTGTTAAGACACAGAGACAAGATTGCATGAGATTTCTTCCAAAGTCTTCTTGCCCCATATGTGTGGTTAGTTCTGACCTCTAAATTGTCATATTTATTTAGCTCCTTCTTTTCTCTATTTCAGCTTGAGCTCTACCAGGGTGATCTTCAGTTTGGTTTAATTTTTGTCAGTTCTCATTTCTGTGCTTTTGTCATGTTTTGTTTTGGGTTTTGTTTTCATGTCTTTTATTTTGTATATTTCTCAGTCATGGTTCCTGTTTGCCATGTGTTTTCCTTGCTCCTCATGTAAGGGTTAGGGTTAGGGTCATGGCCATGGGCGACATTTGACTCTCGAGTTGGGGGGGGCAAGAATTTTTGTTTTTTGCCAGTACAAAAAGACGTTTTCATCAGCAAATTATTTGCAGAAATTTTAAGCAAACAAGTTTAAATTTGCTTGTTGTTTATTTACTCATTTATTTAATAATTCATTTAATTGTGTCAATGGACTTCAATGTCCATAATTTTGCGAGCAACCGGTGATAAAGAAAAATGCCACGTCGCAAAATTGAAAATGAAGGTGAGCTAGTGGATATCACACAAACAATGTGGAAACTTTGCGTGAGCGTTATGCGGGTGAAGAAGTCTCACACGCCAGTCAATTATTCACTACAGAACAGTAGCGGCTCCTGGCCATAAATATAGCTGCGGCAGATTCTGGGTCTTAGTTTATAATAACCACTTTGTAAGCTTTATATTTTAATCGCTGAACACATCAGACACACTTTTGGCAGAACTAGAATGCCTGAGGGTGGCGCTCTAATGATGATTGACAGACTTTAGTGACACACAGAATCTTAAAATTGTAGTATTTATTGCTTCTCAATGTTGTTTTAGAAGTTATGTAGGAATTTGAGTGAGGAAAAATGTCATGTCAATTTTCAGAACAAACATAACAGAACTACTGTATATAAAAGCTTACAGCCCATACGGTAAAAAAATATATATTTTCAAATATATTTACATAAATATATTTTCAAAAAATATATTTTTTGGCCATTTTTTGTACATTTTTAAAAAATATATTTTCAAAATATATTTTTCAAAAGCGTTTAAAAATATATTTTCCCCTACATATATTTCAACCCAAGAAAATACATCCACATGTGAGATTTGAAAAACTTTTATTTGTTGTGAACATTTGAATAAATCAGCAAAGAACATACTTTACAATGTTCAAAAAATATACATTACAATATATTCAAACAAATATATCTTTTTTGCTTTCAAGAAGTCTGTTTCCCCAGTTCAAATCCTCAAAGCCTCTTTGGACACATTTGGAAATCTCTTCTTGACTGCAAGACAAAAATCAGTTATTAAATAAGTTTTTTAATTAATTCTATTCTATTAAATCAGTTACTAAATATTTCTAGTAAATTTTCCTTTCACCAAGTATTGACTTACCTATATGGCTGCCATGGTTTCCTCGTCAAGGGCACTTCTTCTCTGTCCACCACTGTCAGTTTTGCTCTTTGCTCCTACAAAAGACAAAACACAATAACTGAACATCTGTACAGGTACAGAGGGCATGCACTTTGTCTTCTGACTAGTTTTGGATTTCCTGATATTTTTGTTTACACCGGAACTAAAACAATTACAGGTATAGTTGATTTTAAAGATATTTAATGGGCATAATTTTGGACAGTACAGTAAAAAAACTGATGATTGAGGAGAAGTCGAATCAGCCTTTTTTCACACTTCTGCTCCGCATTTTCACTTTTACAAATGAAGGGATAGTGGAATATCACAAAGGCACATTCATTTAAGCTAACTTAACTCAAAGGGATAATCCACCCAAAAACAGAAATCATCTCATCATTTACTTACCTTCATGCTGTTCCAGAGGATTATGACATTCTCTTTTTCTGTTGAATACAGAGATATTAAGAAAAATAATCCATCTCTGTGAGTTCACGCAAGAAGGTCAAATACCAAACGAAGTGAACACGATGGTAATCCACATGACCTCAGTTGACGAATCAATGTCTTCTGAAGTGAAACAATAGGTGTGTTTGAGGAAAATACTATTATGTTAAATTTGTTACACTACAAGTTTGCCAACTGTCCAATATGGGCTCAAAGTCTGCATGTTGTAACTTGTGATGTGTTTTAAAGCTTGAGGAGTCATTTGGAAGCACAGACTATAAAATATTAGTAATTTGATTTCCATTTAATTCACAGTAAATTATTGTAGTCTCCACCACAGGAAGAAAAGACTAAGAACATTATTTGACACATATATTATTCATTATATAAATTTTACTTGTAAAATCTATGTCCCATTCACTGAGAGAGACACTATATGACATAGCAAGGAGAACATAGGAAAAGGAGAACCATTTAAATGCTGTAATTTTGCATAATTTGCAATGCATAATAATGCATAATATTAGTATGTAATTAAATGTAATAGTATGCTATGTAATTAAAATTCATTTCAATAAATAAAAATACTGTTAAAAATCACACATTATTTGTTGTTTGTCACATGTAGTAGACCATTTTTGTGCCGTGGGTATAGGAGGATTTTTCACCTGGCTACCACCGCAAGTATATTTCAAACCTGTGGGAAGCACTGAGCTTATAACATGAGCACGTTTAAATTATAGGGTTTATAGGCTACTCTCGTTAAAGGTGCTCTAAGCGATGTCATGCGTTTTTAGGCTGAAACATTTTGTCACATACAGCAAACATCTCCTCACTATCCGCTAGCTGCCTGTCCCCTGAACACACTGTAAAAAAACGAGGTCTCTGTAGTCGCCACAAGCTCCAAAAACGGCAACAAAAACAAACTGGTGCAGTCTGGGCCACGAAACATAATAAACAGTGCTCCAGCCAATAACCGACAAGAATGATTTGGGGGTGGAGTTTTGGGGTTAGTGCGCGTGCACATGAAGGGCGGTGTGTAGAAGAGAGAAGCATAAAGAGGGAAGTTCGAATTATGTGATCTTGATATGGCCGACACACGACCAAAGAGACGACGTTCTAATGAACACCTGGAAAAGAAAAGGGAAAAGGAGAAGGAACACGGAAAGTCCCGAATTTACATAGGAAAAGCCTTTGAAAGGTGGCGAGAACTCCGGCGGCAGAAGGGCTTTCAATCCAACATTCAGGTGACTCTTTTTTTGCTGGACAGGTGAGTTAAACCATTTTTTTGTTATTCTAAATGGACGTTCATGTTCGCCTAACCAACACAAGGATATAAACACAAATAAGGATTGTTTTCACCCACTGTTTGTTATGAATTCGTTTATAGCCTATTGACAACTTTGACTAAATTTGTTTACGACGGAGCCGTTGTTTATGCTTACTGTGAAACGCGAAGCTAACGTTATCTTGCTATTATTATTGCGTTTCACGGAGGGGAGGAGGAGGAGGAGGAGGGAGGGTGGGTCTAGCTAGCCTCTGTTTTGTTTGACAACAATTCCAAAGTCAACAGGAAGTTACTCCACCCAGGATCGCTTAGAGCACCTTTAACTTGATACGCTACTCCACGTATGAAGGACAGACACGCCAAACAATTACTGACCTGATGCGGACACATATCTGAAGTGGACTGATACCGTCTTGGTCTGGACTGGAGCGAGGTTTACGTGAGGTGTATTTACCTAAAAATAAGCGGTGCAGCCAGAAATCCAATGGCTTTCTATGCGCTGCAGTTCCATTTTACACCACAGATTTACATAGGAAAGTTGTGGGGCGCTGTAGAGCTGGGGAGGGCTCTGAGACCGGCTGCCCTGCTTAGTATCATGGACACATGCCTGCCGAATCCATGCGCTACATTTTAATTTATCCTGCTCACTTTACGACTTAAAATAGTCTAGAAAATCTGAAAAATATTTGTTGCAGAATGCTGAACACATTTATAATTTATTATTAATTCAATGTATATAGAGGTCTATGTTAGGATGAATATTTTAGTGAGGCTCTGCCCCACCTGCCCATACAGACGAGCCGCGGCTACAGAAACTAAAAGTAAAAAATGACTGAGCTTTTGGCATGCTGCATTAACGGCACATATCCTCTTAGAGACGATACGAGATGAATCTAATTTATTTTCTTAATATTTCTCTTGTGGCCCATAGTGAGAAAAAAATAGTATTTTTCGTGAATCGAGAAGTATTTCGTGTTAAACGAGTTGTTTTTTAAATGAGGAGTATGCTATCTAACCAATCTTTCATTATCCTCACTTACAGCGCGTCGGTTATGCGGTGATGCGCTATGATATTGCGGGGCAAATGAATTGGAGATCTTAAGAGATCTGTTTGTGTTTGATGTTCTGTTGGCTCGATTGCTCCTGTCTGCCTCGCTGTTCAGATTGGTTTGCGTCTGTAACTCTGTATAGCTTTGTTTTGAATCTCTTACTTTTATTCATTGTTGCTTATTTTATTTTTTTTTTATTTTTTTTTTATTACCTTATATGTAATATTGCCTACCACACTAATCTGACGTCGCTAGCTTGTAATCTTTGAATCTAAATCGCTGTTACAACGCATTTGCATTTGCAGCGCTAGCTTGTTAACTTGTTAACAGTCTCTTGCGTGCTCCTTTTTCAACGCGTTCTTCAAACAGCTGTGGTAAGTCGGATCAGTCTACAAACACGGTGAGTCATGTCATCCTCTCCCAGCATTGCTACCTGTTCCATTTGCCACATGTTTACCATAGCTCTCTCTGTCAGCGACGAGGGATTTACATGTCATAAATGTAGGGAAATAGTCAGGCTGACAGAGAGAATCTCAGAATTAGAGACACGCATCCAAACTTTAATCGAGGATAGTAAGAATGCAAGGGCTTCAGATACTGTTTTGGATGCGACTAGCTTAGTGAACTCTGTACATTGTTTGGTTCCGGCTGTAGAGCCCGTGCAGCAGGGCACTTGGGTAACGGTGAGGCGGCCTAGCCGCGGAAAACACCACTCTTCCGTTCCAATAAGAACATCAAACAGGTTCTCCCCACTCAGTGATACACCCACTGAGAATCCTGTTGAAAGTGCCCTAGTTATTGGCGATTCTATTACACGGAACGTGAAAATAGAGACACCAGCCACCATAGTCACATGTTTGCCGGGAGCCAGAGCACCTGACATCAAAGCAAATTTAAAAGTGCTGGCTAATGCTAATCGTAAATACTCTAAGATTATTATTCACATCGGCACTAATGATGTTCGACTTCGCCAGTCGGAGATCACTAAAATTAACATTAAAGAGGTGTGTGAACTCACAAGTACAATGTCAGGAGAAGTAATTTGCTCTGGCCCCCTTCCTGTTCGCCGGAGTGATGAGATAGTTAGCAGATTATCATCACTCAATGGCTGGCTGTCTAAGTGGTGTCCGCAAAATAATATAGGTTTCATAGACAATTGGAAAAGCTTTTGGGGCAGACCTGACCTGTTGAAAAGAGATGGTATTCATCCCTCCCGGGATGGTGCTGCTCTTCTCTCTAGTAATATGGCACATAGTCTTAGAACTGAAACATGACAAACTGGGGTCCAGGTCAGGAAGCAGACAGACTGGCTAAACCGACCGTCTGCTAGCTGCCTCACGTTACAGAAGTCAGATAATTCAGATAACTCCCAACACATAGAAACTCTTACACCTAGATATTTTCAAATAGAGACTGTGTCTGTACCCCGAATTAGTAAAAACAAAAAACTTCCAAACCCATTTAATGGTAATGGAGAATCCCTGTGAAGGGATAACGGTGTTCAACTGTGCTCGAGACGGAGCGGAACGTGGGAAATGAAGTATACCCGGGCCTTAACCGCTCCAAATTGTAGTGGACTGCAGCTGACGGCTCACTCCGGGAAACATAAGGGGGGGCATCTGCCCCCTATTGTCGCCCATGGTCATGGCCACAGAGGCCAGTCACAAATTTTCTTTGCCCCATGTCAGGGCTAGGTGGACTGCCCAGGTCTTTGCTCCAACTGGGTAGTTCACATCTCCACTGGCCTCACCACAACCACCTTATCCTCCATGGTGTACCCCTTCACCCTATGATCCAGGCCCGCCTCTACTCCACAGTTCTGGCCCGTCTCAAGCCCACCTACACCTCTACCTAGACCTCTAACACAGGGATAATGAAACACTCAAACATCTCTTCTGGAGCGGAATGGATGATATCCTCAGCCAGATGCTGCTGTTGGGGGAGGACCAATGTCCTTTCGCCGAGTTTGTAGACTGTAGGATCCTTCCTCACTGTGGGAGTCGTCAAGGACAACATCATCTCCGACTCCATGGCACATCTCTGCCTGCTCCAGACAGGACCTATCATCCTAGCCTGGAGTGTCCCGGTCAGCATGTGAGATGTTCCGCAGCAGACCTGACTTCAATGCCCACGCCCACCATGGATATTGAGCCAGAGCCAGCAAGCTCTTTCAGAGCTACAGCCAGAAGCCACCTCCGTCCCTAAGCCGGAGCCCATCACCAGGTCCATCTCAGAGTCTGCCCCGGGGGGTAGTCTTTTCCAGAGGCTCAGATCATTACCATATAAATAGCGTACTGTCTGTTCGCATTAGCGTTAATGAGGTCACACACGAACAACGGTACATCTCTCTCTTTTCATACAGATTACATGAACAGAGAATATTTATTTTCATTTTGAATAGGATTATTTAAAAGTACACACAAAAAACATGCACTGTGTAACATGAACAAACGATTAACAACTGGATTTTTATGAACTAATATGAACAAAGATTAATAAATACTGTACAAATGTATTGCTTATTGCTAGTTCATGTTAGTTAATACATTAATGTTAACAATGTCAGGGTTCGGTCACTTCGGTCTAGTTTATTCTTGGTTTTGTGGCAGAACCCTGACACTCTTGTATTGTCTTGTCTTTGTGTGAGTGTACGGTCATGAGTGTGTTCGAGCCGTGCGCTCTCGTCTGTGCGTCTAGTTTCATGTTGGGAGCGTGGTGTTCGGATCCCGCCACTCATGTCTATTTCAGTTTCAGTTTCATGCTGGGGTTCGGACACTGACGCTTCCTGTTCTGTCTTTATTGTGAGCGCATGGGTTGTGTGTTCTTTCACTTGATGTGCACTCTTGTGTTGTCATGTTCTCTGTAGCACACGGCTCGTGTTTTATTGGCTGTGTTTTCATGTCATGTTTTGTGTGAACACTTATGAGTGTTCTCATTAGCTGCATGTTCGTGTCTTGTTTTGTTTGAGCACATGGCTTGTGATTGTTTTCTCTGTCCATGTACTCATGTTTGTGTCATGTTTGGTGTGAACACATGGTTTGTCATGTGTTTCCTTGTGCTCTCCTGTCGATTGTCTGACCCCACCCATCTTACCTGATTATTGGTTTATTTGCCACACCTGTCCTCCCTCGTTACCTGCCTATTTATTCTCCTTGTGTTTGCAGCCCTGTGCCAGATAGTCCTTCAAATGTTTCCCTCCCATGTGATTCCCTCCTGTGTTGTTAGTCAAGTCAAGTCTCAAGTCTCTGTTTCCCCCCCTAGGGTAGTTTTTGTTTGTGTTTTGGTTATTTTTATTATAATAAATAAAAGCAATTTGAAAAAAGTTCCCTTGTTTGGAAGCTGACTCATTTGCATGATCGGAGTAAGCTGGCAATCCTTTGTGATTGGTCTACTGCACGCACTGCCATAACTGAATGACAGCTATCAATTCACAAGACGTATACAATGTATGGACAGAAAAGATAGCATCGATTTTACTGTATCAAATCGAGCCTGACTCCGACGATGAAACATCTGATTCGCAATCACGACTGGAGCAGGATCGGTTCTCTATGGTAAGTGTCACCTTTAGGATTAGTTCACTTTGTCTAATTAGTTCTTTATCTATTAGTCATCCTTATAACAGTGAAATGACAGCCCATGTTTTCTAAAAATCAAGCCAAGAGGGAGCATATAGAGAGAAAAAAGCAAAGGAGCCAAAATAGAACCCTGGGGAACCCCACAGGGCAGACAAGCATTACTCGAGTAATGTTCACCCATCTTGACTGAAAAACTCCTGTTTGCAAAATATGATTTAAACCAATCTAGAGCTACACCCCTTAAACCAATGCATTGTTCTAATCGATCAATAAGAATAGCATGGTCGACTGTATCGAAAGCAGCCGTCAAATCTAAGAGCACAAGGACTGCAAAATCTCCCGAATCACCTGATATTAAAATATCATTTAGAACCTTCAAAAGCGCAGACTCGGTGGAATAACATTTACGAAAACCTGACTGAAATGTTTCAAACATTGAGTTATCAGCTAAAAAAAAACTTTGTAACTGTGAAAACAATTTTTTCCAGAATCTTGGAGATAAAAGGCAGATTAGAAATGGGCCTAAAATTTGTTAAAACTGACGAGTCCAGATTCTGTTTTTTGAGCAATGGGTAAACTACTGCATGCTTTAAACAGTCAGGCATAATGCCAGATTCTAAACTGCGATTAATTATGATCAAAAGATATGGAGCAACATCAATAAATATTTGCTTAAATAAAAAAGGAGGAATAACATCCAAAGACGAGCCTGAAGGTTTAAGCTGCTCAACTATTTCCAGCAAATCTGAAAGTGAAACTAGTTTAAACTGGCTAAAAAAGGTAGTAGAGAAAGTGGTTTGACAGATTAAAAAAAACGAGGGAGTTATCTCCAGCCAGAGATCCCTAATTTTACTATCAAAAAATAATAAAAATTCTTCACATGATGGAGAAGAAACCCCAGGAACAAGACAGGCCGACGGATTGAGAGTAGCATTAAGAATATTGAAGAGAGTCTTTGGACTAGAGCAGTTCTTATTTGTAACGATCGGCCCAATCGGTCGAGTTTACATGTATTAAAATGGGGTCAGATTAAACTGTGTGAGCTTTTGGAGTGTTTAAAAAGATGAGACAGACAACAGAAATAAAGTAAATAAATAAAGTGTATTTACAATTTCCACATGGAACTTAAAACAACACAATAAAACTAGAATAACTTAGGCTGTTTAAAAGCGTGGAGTCCATTAGCACCATACCCTAAAACAGTCCTTAAGTGTCCTAGTAGTGTGCTGAAAGTCCCAATGTGAAAGTGTCCACCGGTGTATATACAAAGTCCACAGAAGTGATAATCCACTGAAAGTGATGTGGTGTGCTGGAAAGGTAAGTCCTTAAAAACAACTCCACAATCCAGCTTGTGGCCGTTTTCCTTGGTGACCTCGTTTGTTTGCCATGCTGCCTCCTTTATACTGACTTACTTCTTGATTCCTGTCATGTGATCAGTCACATGACAGGCAGACCCATACACATTTAAAGACATACACACATTAAAATAAGTAAGAGGAATAAAATGGACAACATGTAACCCAATTAAAACTCAAATATACATAAAACCATCATGTTATATATATTGAGCGGATAAAACATGTGTCTTATGTGACAGTGTCACATAGTCCCCCCCCCTTAGCCTTCGGCCCCCCGGGGAAGAACACTAGAGAGAGGTGGAATCAGATACCAGCCTGGATGTCCTGGGTCGGTGACGCCATTCCTCCCAAGGTCCTGTAGCATCCAGCCTTCCTGGAACGCCACTCCCCCCGGCATTTCCTCCTATCTGGCTTGTGGGTCTCTTTGGTGGATGATGATGATGTTGAAGCTGATGAACGGTGATGAGGTGGATGAGGTGGTTTGCTGCTAGGGTTGATGACAGCACACTCCTTGGTCTCCACCCCACACGACTTGCAGTCACCGACGAATCTCCAGGTGTCGCTGCGGATCGTGGGCCACCAGGCAACTTTCAGGATCCTCAGGAGGGTCTTCAGCTGTCTATGGTGTCTCTCTGGGGTTTTTCGATGGAAGTGCTATATCATTTGCTGTATCAGGGTCTTGGGGTCGATGAGCTGGATCTTGCAGTTGTTGTCGCCCTTCTGGATCTGCCAATACAGCACGCCTTGGTGGTCCCGCACTTCGATCCTGTCGGTAGGTGGAGTGGAGGGAGAGATGGTAAGTCCCTGGAGAGTGTCGTCATCACCCTGTGAGCTATGAGCTGCTCTCTGGAGAAGGGAAGGATGGAGAAGATGGTGTCGAAGTCTGGCCCAGCTGGAGTGGTGGTACAGAATTCCCCATTGGTCGCTCTGTTGATAGTCCGTGAAGTGGTTGAGGCAGTGGGATCATTGGTCGGAGGGAAACCAGGGGTCGACGTGGGAGGCACGCTACTAGGACTCTCAAGGACTGTTTTAGGGTATGGTGCTAATGGACTCCACGCTTTTAAACAGCCTAAGTTATTCTAGTTTTATTGTGTTGTTTTAAGTTCCATGTGGAAATTGTAAATACACTTTATTTATTTACTTTATTTCTGTTGTCTGTCTCATCAGATTCAGCTCCAGGGGAACCCTGTGTATAATTTGTGTGTATTCCAGCTGTAGTATTTATGGGATGACAACTTTGTGGCTTTTCCACACAATTCCATCGTCTGTGACCAGTTCATATCTGTATGGGTGAAACGACAGCATTACTGGGGGAACACTGTGCAGTTTGGCTGGCCATCCTTGTCTGATTGTGTTCACAAGAATTTGTAGAGTGGGGTCGTGATGGTGAGATATTGCAGACGTTCATTACCACAGAGGTGTTTTCCTCCTTGGACTGTTGCTGTACGGATGCTTGTCAGGGCTCGTGACAAGGTGTCTGCTATGTACATGTGTTTTCCTTTTTTGTAGACTAGGGTGATGTTGTATCGCTGGAGCTGAAGCAGCATTCGTTGGAGTCGTGCAGGTCAAGTCAAGTCAAGTCACCTTTATTTATATAGCGCTTTTTACAATGTAGATTGTGTCAAAGCAGCTTTACATTGATAACTGGTACATTGTTTGGCTGCACAGCATCTCTTAAAGAATAGTGTCAATGCAGGCAGATCAAAAGCACTGTTGTGTATTGGACATTTGATGATTGTCACTAAAGGCGTTTGGAGTGTTGCTAGGTCTTTAGTGTGCTGTTCAGTTTGCTGGCATGCTGATATGACACAAATAATTTTAAAAAATAAAACATTTTTTTGTATTTATACACACATTCGAATTTCTCATGAAAATTTTCTGCCTAACCGCTTGCCCGATGCAGAGGTGTAAAGAGTACCTGAAAACCATACTTGAGTAAAAGTATAGATACCTTACAGTGAAAATTACTCCATTAGTTACAAGTCACCAATTCCAAAACGACTTGAGTAAAAGTCTATCTCATTTTAACAGTACTTAAGTATTTTACTCATGCTGAATGTAGGCTCAGAGATGCACTAGTCCTGGACACCTGAGAGACATGGCAGTGAAAATAATAAATATTGATTTGTAAGATGAGAAATCATGTTTATTTTGTAAAATCAAAATAAAACTGAACACCTCAATATTGCAATAAATCAAGGTCGACACAATAGAAACGTCTACAAACTCTTAAGTATAGGCCAAAACCTGGAAACGAGTTGCATTTTAGCACTTCGGGTTCCATCGTCCTGAAGTCAATGGGTTTTTGGTTAAATGGCTAAATAAGGTCTGTGATTAACACAAACTCAAGATACTTTCACGTTTTCATCTTTTACTTCTTGTCTTCTAGTTTTCGTACAACCTGTAACATGAATATATGATGTGATAATGTTAATTTGATACTGTAGGCAAACAATAAAAAAGGGATACTTTCATGTTTTATTTTACGAGATAAAATACATCAGCATTAGCCAACTCATGATTTTTTTTTATGCTGCTAAGTGTCTTGAAAAAGGCAGTAACCAACAAGTCACTAAATGGGACTAACAGCTAAGCTCAGTCTGCTTTTACAGCCTCCTTGTGCTTATAATTGCAAACATTTTTTATTATTTATTTATTTTAGATAAAAACTGAAAGAGTTTGTCAGAAAACATAGTGATGGTGACGTTTGAAGTCGTGGGGCTCTTAAGAGAGCTGCTAGAAAAGTGGAGCACAGCTGGAGGAAAACAAAACTAGAAGTTTTTCGCATTTCGTGGAGAGAGAGAATGATTGAGTACAGAAAGGCCTTAAAAACTGCTAGATCTGCTTATTTTTCAAATCTCTTAGAAGAAAACAAACACAACCCTAGGTATTTATTTGATACAGTGGCTAAATTAACAAGAAATAAATCTTCAACTTCTGATGTTTCCAAAGAGCACAGCAGTAATGACTTTATGAACTTCTTTACTTGCAAGATTGACAATATTAGACAGAAAATTATAACCATGCAACCGTCTATTACAGTATCGTGTCAGATAGTGCATTGTAGTGTCCCTGAGGAAAAATTCAATTCATTCACTGCTTTAGGAGAAGAAGAATTGTCTAAACTTGTTAAATCATCAAAATCAACAACATGTATGTTAGACCCTATACCGACTAAGCTATTGAAAGAAATGCTTCCAGAGGTCATAGATCCTCTTCTTAATATCGTTAATTCATCTTTATCATTAGGATACGTACCAAAAACTTTTAAGCTGGCTATTATTAAACCTCTTATTAAAAAAACACAACTTGATCCTAGAGAATTAGTCAATTACAGGCCGATCTCAAATCTCACTTTTCTGTCAAAAATACTAGAAAAGGTAGTATCATCACAACTATGTTCCTTTTTAGAAAAAAATAGTATCTGTGAGGATTTCCAGTCAGGATTTAGACTGTACCATAGTACTGAGACTGCTCTCATTAGAGTTACTAATGATTTGCTCTTATCATCAGATCGTGGTTGTATCTTTCTATTAGTGTTACTGGATCTTAGTGCTGCATTTGACACTATTGATCACAATATTCTTTTACATAGACTCGAAAATTATGTTGGCATCAGTGGAATTGCATTGTCATGGTTCAAATCATACTTATCTGACCGTTATCAGTTTGTAGTAGTAAACGAAGAGATGTCATTATCGATTACAAGTTCAATATGGAGTACCGCAAGGCTCAGTACTAGGACCGTTGCTGTTCACTCTGTACATGCTACCCTTGGGAGATATCATTAGGAAGCATGGCGTTAGTTTTCACTGTTACACTGATGATACTCAGCTCTATATTTCTTCACGCCCTGACGAAACTTACCAATTCACAAAATTAACAGAATGCATAGCTGATATAAAAAATTGGATGACAAGTAATTTCCTACTACTAAATTCAGAAAAAACAGAGATTCTAATTTTTGGACCAAAAACTTCTTCACGTAATAACCTAGAATACTGTCTAACACTTGATGGCTGCTCTGTTAAGTCTTCGTCGTCAGTTAGGAACCTGGGTGTGCTCTTTGATACCAATCTTTCATTTGAAGGCCATGTTACTAGCATCTGTAAAACCGTGTTCTTCCATCTTAAAAATATATCTAAACTACGACATATGCTCTCAATGACAAATGCAGAACAGTTAGTTCATGCGTTCATGACCTCAAGGCTAGATTACTGTAACGCTCTACTGGGTGGTTGTTCTGCTCACCTGATAAATAAACTACAGCTCGTACAAAATGCAGCAGCTAGAGTTCTTACTAGAACTAGGAAGTATGACCATATTAGCCCAGTTCTGTCAACACTGCATTGGCTTCCTGTTAAACATCGTATAGATTTTAAAATCTTGCTAATTACTTACAAAGCACTAAATGGTTTAGCTCCCCAGTACCTGAGCGAGCTCCTAATTCATTATAGTCCTTCACGTCTATTGAGATCTCAGAATTCAGGCCAGTTGATAATACCTAGAATAAAAAAAATCAACTGCAGGTGGTAGATCCTTCTCCTATTTGGCACCTAAACTCTGGAACAATCTTCCTAGCATTGTTCGGGAAGCAGACACACTCTGTCAGTTTAAATCTAGACTAAAAACACATCTGTTTAAACTTGCATACACATAACACATTATCTACTTCTGTAATTCAAATCACGTAAATGTTTAGGCTGCATAGATTAGGTCAGCTGGAACCGGGAACACTTCCCGTAACACCTGATGTACTCGCTACATCATAAGAAGAATGGCATCTACGCTAATATTAGTCTGTTTATCCCGAGGTTTGCCGCAGCCTGCCAGATCCAGGCCGTATCCAGATGAGATGAAGGACCTGCATCTAGACATGACGATAACGCAGCCCTGACGTTTCAACTAATCTATCTCCTGCGAAGGCCCATTTCCCTTTCCTTTCCCTATGTATAGATAAAACATTATCAAAATAATTCCAGTTCGCATAGATCTGCGGACACAACTAATTTTTCTGTATTATGTGGACCAGTAAAGTAATTTGGCAAATTTCACTTTTTTAAAAAAGACCAAGCTTCTGCACACACACACACACACTCAAACACGCAAACCTATAGACTAAACACATAAATGAACGGCAATAATGCATTAAAGGTATTCGTTTTTCCAGTAGGAAAGGTGTCATTTAAGCGGCCCCTAAAGTAATAATTAACAATTTTTACAACGGAAGTGATTCAATCAAAAACCAACTTTAGCTCGATAATAATTTTCCTATTATCACTGTGAAGCTGCTTTGAATCAATATGTATTGTGAAAAGCGCTATATAAACAGCCAATATCCTAGTAATATGCATAATAATCAACTAGTTAATAGAGAGAATTGGACCCTAAGCTAAAGTGTTACCTTTTATAGCCTGTCTTTAGCTTTTTACTTCTGCTATTGTATTTAGGCTTTAGAATTAATAAAAGTTAATTTGTTAAAATTATCTAGATGGACAAAACCTGTAAGTATCATAAACTTTTGTTGATCACAGAGGTTATTTTTCTGCGTTAATCCAAAAGCCTACAGAAAAACCCAATTGGGTTTTTGTCAAGGGAACCAGTGTGATGCCAACTTCCAGGCTGGCCTATAAATTTACGGCATCCTGCACCTCTCTATGACAAGTGTGCCATCCTCAAAACAAGTTCAACTCAATAAACACCTTTTATACTGATTGGCCAGCTGTACATACGTGTATCTGTGCCTTTATGCTGAGGAACCTTACAGCTCGAGCTATAACACACCCTTTCTTACTCTTTTACTAACATATATGATATATAATCTACATCTGTTTAAAATTTAAGGCCTCCAGAATGTGATTTTTGTGTACAAGAGGTTTCAGTTGTTCCTACATTTTTTTTTTGTTGTAAATTTATAATACATTTTAAGAAGTTATTGATGAATCATAATTTGTTTGTGAAAATGTCACGCACAAATTTGTGCGTGTGGATGCTTGGTGAAAGAGACCCACTGTTTTATTTGAAATCAAAGATAACTTTTAAATGAAAGGTTAAAGTTAGACCCTTGGGTTGTTGAAATGCCCAAGACACGTACTGTATATAATTAAAGGGATTGGTTCAGGCCTTGCTAAGCATACCATCTGCTACTCATATATTCTCCAAGCCTAGACTATTACATGGGTGTGGGACCGGCTCCAGTTAGTGTGTGTGTGTGTGTGTGTGTGTGTGACATTGACCTTCAGCAGTTCTCAGGGGCTGGTTGCATAAACCACTTAAGACTAGTCTTAAAAGTTAAGACACTTATGTTTTTCTTGAAGAGTGGTCCTAATGTTTTAAAGTCCGTTACATAAAAAGGTAGACTGGTGTAATTTAAATATACACTGTGTAATATATAATTACATTGATTACCCCTTGGTTAACTGCAAGTTGGTCAAACTAGTTCTTAAGACACAGTCTTAATATAGTGACTAAGTTTATGCAACTGGCCCCAGAAGTCCTTTCCTGACATTTTTTAAGTGACCGATTCCTTTATGAAGAGGAATAATTAAACGTGCATCACTCCTTAAAGTAAACCGAATTTATTTTCAAAGAAAAACAAAAGGACCATCAGGAAAATACAGGACTTCCTGTCATATACAGAGAGGACGTACGATACAGTGCCACGACTGAAAAACAGACAACCAGTCAGCCAAGAACATATTCAGAAAGTCAAAGCAGCGCTGAGGAAACACCATCTGAATTATTATTGTTATTATTAATTAACAAGAATTATGGTTGAAATATATAAAAAACAATATCTTAAAATAAAACAACAATGAACATTAGATTTACAAAATTTTGCATTTAAACCTTTCTTCTTTTTTTGTTCCAGGTGAATTTATTTCAGGTCCAATAACTGAAACACCACAGTTGTTCTTAACTGTGTAGGACTGAGGGATTTTCAGAGTTAAAGCTTAGAGGAAAAAAAGAGCGCCAAACCAGCTTTAGTTTTGTGTGTTTCTAAACGTATGCTTCACTTTTAGTTTTTGCCACTGGCACAATTCATGTTCTTCTTTTAACTCACTAAAAGTTTAATAGCTTTGTTAAAATACTAAAATCAAATCTAATACTAATTTTCACAAGCAACTGAAATGTAGAACTTATAGAACATATAAATCTATAAATACTTTATGTGGGGAGAGCAGAAGTGAGGCATGAACTAAAAAGAGAAAATAACTCCATAAACATAATAGACATAATCCAACAGATTCACTAAGTTTGTGTGTGTGTGTACAAACTTTAAAAAGAAAAAGCAGAGAGAGAAAACTAAAACCATAATAATAATAAAACCCATAAACACCAGAAGCTGTCTGTGACTCATGCATGCTCATCCCTTCCTTTTCATACGCTTTAAGCGTATGAAAGAAGTCCTGCCTTTTATTAAATATATACAGTTCAGTTACAAATGATAATAATAATAGTCCATGACCAACACATTCTTTCTCAGAAAATGTAAGGTAATGTTTCCATAACGGAGATTATGTTAGAAGAATGTCTGAACTCTGAGCAGCTCAGTCTGAGATTCAGGTTTGTATTCTCGGTTTAACATGATCTCTGTCTGATGATAAACAATATCTTGGAACAAAAAACTCTTTCATTAACAATCATACAGAATGAATCAAATGTCAGTTTTATAACGACGGTCTGGTTGAGTGGACCGTTCGGGTCAGTTTCAGGACAAGTTTTTCAAGTCCAATGCATAAGATGCCAGAACGAGCTTTCACTCACAGTTCCTCACATACGCTCTTCAAAACAAGGATGGGACACAAGGTTTTGATGCACACTTCTCTACTTGTTAAACAGATACTGATCAAACCTCTTTCATTGGTCATTTCAATGCAGGAATGAGGCCAGTGTCATCAGACGTGTGGCAGAAGAAAAAAAAAAGAGGGAAGAGGGAAATGAGAGAAGACAAGAATAGATGAGGAAAAGAGAAGAGGCAACCAAGTGCCACAGGACAGTCCACATTAAACTGACATTAATCCAAATCCATGTTTTTAATGTGCCAAAAGCAAACCCGAAGCTAACGCAGCTGTCTGCTTCCTGTTGACATCACATGACCATTAGCTGACTTCATAAGATGCTCCATAAAGCTCAGGTTGGGAACACTAGAATTCTGTCAGGAAATGTTTAACCCTCTCCGGCATCTTCCACATTACTGGAACTACTCTGCTTAGTAAAAACAAATGAATAATAACAAAAAAAAAAAAACCTAGAAATAAATAACCCATAAATAAAAATACAGGACAAAAAGCCATTTTGTGTTTCACCATTGTTATGACACTATTTGTGACTGAGAGACACAACAGCAGAACTTCACCGTTCCTCTCAGCGGAGTCAGATTTTATTAAACTCTAGAGAAAGACATTTACACAGACTAGCAATAATACTGTAGAATACTCAAGCCAGTTCCCATGCAGCACGCTGCAAAAGGACGCAGATTCAATTTTTGTCTAATCGCAGTTGGTGTTTGTCAGTCCTTCAGCGGGCTCTGGCCGTTTGTGTGGCCTGGCCTCAGCTGATCACTTTAAGAAACTTCATTGGTAGATCAGATTCATCGCTGTTCATCGCCGTGGATTACCAGCTGAGCAGGGAGGTCCGACCCAGAGTCATGAAGTAGACCTGGCTAGAGCCTCCAGAACGCACAGATGCAAAGAAAACCTACAGGAAACAACGACAGAGACACCGGTATGATACAACAGCATCTGAATACTTACACAACATTCAACATGTTTCTATTTCAAACTGAAATACTAAAACAAGAGTAAAAAACAGCTGAAACCAGTGGAGCGTTCTTTCAGAGGTTACAGTTTGAACAGATAATCAAAGCTGATTGGTGCGGGTGGGTGAATTATTATTAGCAGCAGATTCGGGTGACGTTAGAGCTGATCCACACCTCTCTAATGTCCTGTCAGGAACAGGTCATATTTTGCCCTAAATCAGTGATATTTTGCAGAAAGAAAATTAAACCCATTTAAGGAGCACTAAGTTTTTTTTTTACATGATTATTATGAAGCACATCTTTCAACAAAACCTCTCATTACTGCAGAGAGTCTGGTGATGTTCTCTCTATATTCTCATCAGGTTCTTATTACCATTTTATTTCAATAAGCAGAAATTGAAAGCAGTAAAAAAACATGGAAATAATACATCTTTGTCATTTTTAAAAGACAGCAATTAGAATTAAAGTGCCCCTATTATGGATGTTTGAAAATGACCTTTCATGTAGTGTGTAACATAGCTCTAAGTGGATGAAAACATCCTGCAAAGTTTTAAATCTGAAAGTGCACCGTATATAAAGTTATTGTCTCTCAAAAGTAAGAGTCGACTCAGAGTCAATTAAACGAGTCATTTGTAAAACGAATCCCAAGCCGTTTTGTTGTGATGTCACAGCGAAACATTATCATATTGCCCGCCCACTTATTGTGTGCGCAGACGCCAGGGAAAATTCATTTTTTAAACAATACCACAGCAGTACAATCTTTTGTTGTGTTCCCTCCATTTTACTGAAGACTGCTTCTCAAACCTCGGGGAGTTTAACGCAGGATTCACAAAACGGCAGGGGCCTCATTTATAAAATGTTACGCAGAAACCGTCCTAAATTTGATCTTACGATCATTCCTCAGATGTGCGTACGTGGGATTCATAGAATGAACGTACACACAGAACACGAGCGTACGCCTCTCTTTCAGATGTGAAATCTATAAATCGCAAATGATCTTGAACTTGTGCGCAGCTAAATGGTTTCAGTTCTCCACATTTTAAAGGACACCTAATTAATGTCATTTACATATAAAAGATCACCAGTCATCGTCCAAATCCTTTCATTAAGAATGGAGAGCTGCAAGAATAGCTTAGATTTCCAAAAACCTGCAGGAATCTGACCAGGAAAGGAGCGTATGTCTGTTCAGACCCTGACGTGGCGGTAAGCACTTTCCCACTTCAAAGATGTTTTTATAAATATGAGCGTTGGCGTGGATTTAAGTGTACACACACTCTAAGATCAGATCTGTGCATACGCACGCTTTATAATTTTCTTTATGCAGTGTTTTAGGGCGTGTTTTTGAGAGATTCATAAAAACCTCACAGATATAGCCTATAGACTTCACAGCAAAAACTCACCTTGTCATTTCTCTCACACAAAAACTTTAGTCTTTGTGCTCTTTTGTGCATGAAAACTCCATCCAAGTGGCCTGTTTCTACAGAGCGGATCTCTATAGCCTTCTCTCCCCAGCCCATGATCTGGTTAGAGCGAATATAAGCTGCAAGATAAACAAAAAATATAGGTGAGAAATAACAATTTGTTAACAAATACACACTAACTGGTATGTATGATAGGCTCGATTCAGTCTCTGTCTTGAGCTATATTGCAGAGCTCCTAAACCCTGCTCCTGGAGACCCACTGTCCTGCAAAGTTTATTTCCATCCTGCTTTAGCTCACCTGCACATGTATTCTCAAGTGATCCCGAAGAGCTCCATTTGCTGCTTCAGGTGTGTTTGATTAAGGTTGTAGCTAAACTCTGCAGGACAGTGGGTCCCCCAGAAGCAGGGATGACCTCTGAACTCTTCTGTTTAGTAATTAGACACTGCAGTTAATGGGTTTTTGGTTAAAAGAGCGTTGACTGGGAAAACACATAACAGTGACTATTTACAACACCTGGGGCCTGTTTCATAAAACAAGTTTGCCAAACAAGCTAGGCTTATTTCAGTTAGTCTGATCATTTTGAACCAAAGCAAACTGACAATAAATCACTTACTGAAATAATCCTGGATTATTTGGTAAACGTGTTTTATGAAACGGGCCCCTGCTCTGGGCAGGTTGAGCGATAAAGGCCAAGTTGACGTCAGTATAGACATCTCTTTCATTCTTCAGTCTCGCCGTGCAGGAGTCGACCTTCCTATCAGCAGGGGTTCTAGAGTAGGAGGAATGAACTAGCTGTCTTTCCCTCAAGTGAATATCCAGCCACACGCAGATTCATCTATCAGTGCTTCTAGATGTCACACAGCCTCACTCATAGCTACTGTAGTGTCCGGAAAGCTACTTCCTGGGCCTCACTGTTCCGGCTGCTCTCCGCTGTGATGGTCCTAAACTGGATGGCAAATTAAGCTACACTGCAGCTGCCCTGCTAGAGGTGAAGGCAGCACTTGGACACTTCACGATAGTAGGGTCAAATACAGGCTTAAACTCAGCTAACAACAAACCTACCACAAAGCTGTCACCTATGACAAGGCCCTTCCCGAGAGGAGAGTGATGATTTAGGCCATATTTGACTGGTTCAAGGGGAAGGAGGATGGCTGAAGCTCAAACATCAGGGTACACTGGGTTAGGAACCTACGACAGGCACTAGGATTACCAGGAAAGCGTTGCCGGAGGGTTAAAGACAAGGCTCTGCTGCCACATTGAGTATGAGGTGCTGGAGCCGCTGAAGAGTTGGATGAGATCTGAGGAGACAACAACGAGTGCAACTGCTGGAAGATGGAATGAAAGGAGGCCAGGATTTTGGTGAGAGCACAGTCATGTCTTGCCATTAAATCCTTCTGCCGACGTTGGCCGCTTCATGGCACTGGACAGTGGCATCATGCTAAGATACTGTGGCGATGAGCTTATTAGGCCATGTGAGTCTTTCTGTCACGAGCGGGACTGAACACAAGCAAAAGATGTTTAACAGTCTCAAATCAAATTTTAATGAAATCCAAAGTCATTGAAAAATCCTTAATCCTTGTCAGGACCCACTCATTGATGTAATCATACCTTAGATTTAATATCAACACACTGAAATCGATGTTGATAGCATTGAAATACTGCAGCAGAGTGACGACATCTCAGATCATTATCTAGTCTCGTGTATACTACATTAAACCAAGGCTGCAAAACTGCCTCCCTGTTACAAATACGGTAGAACCATCACTTCTACCACTAAAGATCGCTTTATAAATAATCTTTCTGATCAGTTTCATCGCCTTAGCATACCAGAAAGCTTAGAAGAACACAACGTTGCAACAGAAACTATCGGCACTTTAGACACGGTTGCTCCTTTGATTAAGGAGAACAGTTTGACACCAGAATATAACGAGCACACCCGTGGCCTCAAGAAAGCAGCCCGGAAAATGGAACGCAGCTAAAGAAAACAAAACTAGAGGTATTCTGCATTGAGTGGAAGGATAGTGTTTCTGCATTTCCCAACATCACAGCAGCAATGACTTTATGAATTTCCTTTCCTGCAACCGCCTACTACTGTATAACATCAGTGCGTTGTAGACCACATAAGGAACAATTTCCAACTAAATTTCTAAACTAACTAAACTTGTTAAATCATCAAAATCAACAACATGTATGTTAGACCCTATACCGACTAAGCTGCTGAAAGAGATGCTTCCAGAGGTCATAGATCCTCTATTTAATATTAGCAATTTATCATTTGTCATTAGGATATGCCCCAAAAACTTTCAGGCTGACAGTTAAGGCTCTCATTAAAAAACTAAACTTGATCCAAATCTCACTTTTCTGTCAAAAATACTAGAAAAGGTAGTATCATCACAACTATGTTCCTTTTTAGAAAGAAATGGTATCTGTGAGGATTTCCAGTCAGGATTTAGACTGTACCATAGTACTGAGACTGCTCTCATTAGAGTTACTAATGATTTGCTCTTATCATCAGATCGTGGTTGTATCTCTCTATTAGTGTTACTGGATCTTAGTGCTGCATTTGACACTATTGATCAGAGATTCGAAAAGACTCAAAAATTATGTTGGCATTAGTGGAATTGCATTGTCATGGTTCAAATCATACTTATCTGACCGTTATCAGTTTGTAGTAGTAAACGAAGAGATGTCATATCGATCACAAGTTCAATATGGAGTACCGCAAGACTCAGTACTAGGACCGTTGCTGTTCACTCTGTACATGATACCCTTGGGAGCAGACATACTCTTGTCAGTTAAAAATCTATACTAAAGACCCACCTCTTTAACCTAGCATACACAACACACCATCACATTTCTATAATTCAAATCCGTTAAAGGATTATTAGGCTGCATTAATTAGGTCAACCATAATTGGGAACACTTCCCAAAACACCCAATATACTTGTTACATTGTAAGAAGAATAACATCAACGCTTATGTTAGTCTTTCTGTTTTGTTCTTATCCCAAGGTTAGCGTAGCCAGTGGGATCCGGTCCTTATCCAGATCAGATGATGGACCTGCACCTGGACAACCACAACACCCCTGAATGTCAGCAGAGACCATGACTAGACAAACCTTAGAGACAGACCCCTGTGAAGGCCTCGACAGCCATTGGCACAGATCCTCAGTAAAGACCACGAGAACCAGACAAGTCCTCTGCACAGACTCTATGACTAGTTTCGGCGTCTCCCCAGCATATGCTATCTTAATGTATCACAATCTTCAAACAGAGGGAACTGGATGAAATATTATGAATGATACCAATCTACAGTCTGACTTGTGATGCAGCCTGGAATCATAACCACACCATGTTGGTTTGTTTGGCCAGAGGAGAACTGGCCCCCGACTGAGCCTGGTTTCTCTCAAGGGTTTTTTTCTCCATTCTGTCACCTGATGGAGTTTGGGTTCCTTGCCACTGTTGCCTCTGGCTTGCTTAGTTGGGGACACTTGATAGTCAACAATACTATTGATCTGCCTGCACTGACAGTATTGGATGAGAACTGAACTGAGATGGACGATGACATCACTGTTTTCCCTGGAGCTGCTTTACAGCAGAATTGAATCATTATTTTCCCATTTATCCCTTAAAAGCTTCTTTAAAACAATTTCTATTGTATAAAGTGTTAAACAAATAAAGGCTTGACTTGTTGCTGACAGTTTTCTTTCTGCTAAAAATAAACATTCTGGAGAGGAAAGACTAAATATAAACGGATTAAGTGATAAATGTATAATATAAAAGAGAAACAATGTACCAGCCTGCAGGGTTGTGCAGTTGGATAAAGTCCATGTCCAACGGTACTGTAGGCTGGAGAGAACGCTGATTAAAAAAAAAGAGAAAACAAGCACGGAGCCATTTCCCCCGACAAACAGTTGGTTTGAGGTGTGTAGCCTTTAACATAAGAAGCTTAATTTATCAACTACATACACCGACTGACTAACTTCTCCGTCTTGACGATACATTACAGTAATGAGACAGGATATGGATCACATGCAATTCCGCTGACTTTGTTCCCATTGGTAGTTGCTCTCAAAAGTCGCTGCTCATTTCATTTGCATAAATCAGCCAGCAATTGGCCTCGTCGCGCAACACCTGTCAGAGCAGGTGCATTTAATGCTTCACATATCCGAACACGCATTGAGTCATGGATACTTGGACAGTGTAGCTCAACTATGCAAAAACCACTGCAGCGTGATTATAGCTACATGCAAACATACTGACCGTTAGTTACTAATAAAATAGTACTTGTCTTTCTAAAAATAAAAATATTGTAACAATAGAGTGTAATGAGTGAATAGCACTGCAGGCGTGATTAACATACCAACAGATGTGGGCATCTCGCCCCACTGGAGCACCACGTCTTTGGTGATGCGGCCGTAGGTGTTGACATACACGCCCTCATCTTCATAACACACCAGCAGCTCAATGCCATCAGTGTTTGGCAGGATGATGATGGCATGTGACTGAATACTCGTCTGAATCTGAAACCAAAGAGAGAGGAAGAAGAAGGGTGAGAAACACTGCTGGAAAAAACTAGATTAAAAAGTTCAAACTAATGCTTTTCACTATCAATACATACGTGAGTTGGCAGATAAATGTCATAGACGGCTCCTGAGTCTACATCCACGGCATGAAACCCAGAGCAGGACCCATAGATGACCTTTAACCTTTGGCCTTCTTCAACTGTGAGGTCAACTAGCAGTGGCTTGTGCACCAGATCACCAAAGGACTACCACAAAAAGGGGAAATGTCATCGTTTTTTCATGCTTTCATTGTGAGATTCTTCAAGATGTCTTTAAATTTTACAATAAATATCAGCATACATAATTTAAAATCCATTTCACACCAAGGATGAGTATAATAACTGTATTAGCGTCCACACCAACGCACAATATCGTTCTGTTTATTGTAAGTGTGCTGCGGTTAAATGTCCGAGCTCTTTAAAGCAGGACGGATTCTGATTGGCTGTCAATGTTTTATCGTTCATCAGATGGGGGAAAAAATCCCTTTCAGAGTGATTCCAACAACATCGTTCCTCTATGTCATTATCGTTATTGTTGTGGTGTGGACTCTAAAAACTAAAACAACAGCACATCAAATCACGCTTGACTCGCTCTCATGGACATATTAGGTTGGTCACCTTGAAAGCCATGAATTTATGGTATGGTTTGGGAGCCCACGCATACACCTCGACTGAATTCTTCAGGGCCAGAACCAAGAACTTGATCCTCTCGTACTTCACTACAGACCAAACAAACAACAGATATCAGTGCCAGTACTGTGAACTATGAAAGGTGCAACAGATGCAGATAATCAGATCAATAATTCATTAAAATACCTCATTAAAGGTGTTTTCTGCAGAGTAGAAATAACAAATCAGGACTTTTTTTTACAGAATCTTTTGGATATGAACTAGGGGTGTAACGGTACACAAATCTATGAAAGGCTAATATGGTGCATATATTTAGCAAATTCTGTACTATACTGTGTAACAAAATAAACAGAATTGTCAGAATCTTGTGGTTTGTGTTTTTGTACTAGTAACTCATCTCTACTGATATTTCTTGCTTTATTAAAAGCTTTTTTTAATCACGCCGTTTTTGTACCCTCGTTCCTGAAAACTTTTAGTCATTTCTTGAGCCCTAAAATTAAAATCATCTTCCTTGTCACAAATTTTTTTTAACCTCTGAAAGTGTCCAAAGGGTATATTATCGGTCAACCATGAGGGGTGAAAGCTATCTGCTCTTAAAATAGTATTTCTACCAGTTTCTTTCCTAAAAATAGTAGTATGTAGTGCACCAATGCTATTTGAGTCTGTAACCCTTTATATCGTATGGCTCTTCAATATAAAGAGAAAATCATGGTAGCCCAAGTACATTGAAGATAATTGGTATAGAACATGTTCCTAGGTCAATAAGAGCTAATAGTGATAATAATAATAATAATAATAATACATTTTATTTATAATGCGCTTTTCTAAAGCCCAAAGCGTTACAAACAAATAAAATACAAAACAACAACACAATACTAATACTGCAATACAAAGAAGAAACTATGAATCATAAAATAATCATTACAGTACAACACAATAGAATATTAATGACAGCCCATATAAGCAATTTTAAAAAGATGAGTTTTTAACAGCTTCTTGAAACTGGCTAATGTAGGAGCATCTCTAACAGCAAGGGTTACTCCATAACCTGGGTGCAGCGACGGAGAAAGCTCTCTCGCCCATAGATCTGAATCTACAGGGAGGCTGTTGAAGAGTAAGAGAATCAGCAGACCGAAGGGAACGAGAAGGCGTGTAAAGGGTGACTAAGTCACAAATATAAGAAAGGGCTATTCCATGCATAGCTTTGTATGTTAGTGTAAGAGTTTTAAAAACAATACGTGACTGAACAGGAAGCCAATGCAAACTATAAAGCACGCCTGTGATGTGCTGACGTGATGAAGTATACGTAAGAACACGAGCTGCTGAATTCTGGATATACTGCAAGCATTTGATTGATTTAGCAGGTAAGCCAATGAATAGTGCATTACAGTAGTCAATCCTGGATGTAACAAATGCATGAATAAGCCTTTCAGCGTCAGGTGGAGTGAGGAAAGGCCTAATTCTTGCAATGTTTCTGAGGTGATGGAAAGCAGATTTTGTGATAGTCTTAATGTGAGAGTCTAGTGTCAGATGAGTGTCAAAAATCACTCCAAGGTTACGAGCCTGAGCAGATGGAAGTACTACACTGTCATCCATAATCAAATTAAGATTGCTACCCTTGTGAATAGCCGCTGGTGTGCCAATGAGTAGCACCTCTGTTTTAGAACAATTCAGTTTTAAAAAGTTATGGTGCATCCATGTTTTTATTTCCTGCACACACTCTGAAAGAATTGTTGAGGTGAGAGTAGGATCAGACATGGAGCTGATGTAAATTCATCAGCATAAAAGTGATACCCCAAACCATTTTTCCTAATAATTTGCCCCAAAGGAAGCATATACACACTAAACAATATAGGACCCATGACAGATCCCTGAGGAACACTATGACAGACCTGTCCAAGTTGAGATTTGTTGTTTCCCAAGACAACAAACTGGGAACGATCAGTGAGGTAGGATTTAAACCAGTTAAGCACCGTACCAGTGATACCAAGCCATCTCTCCAGCCTATTTATCAGGATAGAATGGCACACTATATCAAATGCAGCACTAAGATCTAACAAGACCAGGATGGAGGAGGCTCCAGAGTCAGCTGACACTAGCAGATCATTCATAACTCGAACCAGGGCTGTCTCTGTACTGTGTCCCTTTCTAAACCCAGATTGAAAAGGTTCAAAAAGCTTGCTGGAAGACGAGTGTGAGTGGAGTTGTGCCACAACAACACGTTCCAAAACCTTAGCAAGAAAGGGTAAGTTTGAGATAGGTCTGTAATTTGATAGATCAGGCTTTTTAAGGACTGGTGTAATAGCTGCAACTTTAAGGGCTTTTGGAACTGTACCAGTGGTGAGGGAGGTGTTCACAATGTTCAAGATGAGGGGACTAATTGAAGAGAGACACCCCTTTAGAACAGATGTTGGGATTGGGTCGAGAGTACATGTAGTTGTATTCAATGCCATCACTAATTTCAGAATACTGGAAAATGCACTTTCAGGAAAACTAGGTGGATAGGTCTCAAGAACTGCAGAGCAAGGTACCAAACTGATTGACTTACAGATATTTTCATTTTTTTCCATGAAGAAACTAAGAAACTTGTTACACTCCTGCACAGAGGAACAAATTGGTGACTTAATTGGTGCAAGAATGCTGTTGATCGTCTTAAAAATCTTATTAGGGTTTGCAGCACCATCACTAATGATAGACGAATAGTACTTTGTTCTTGCTGCTCTGAGTGCTTCAGCGTATTGACTCAAATGTCCGTCATACATAAGCTTATGAACAGTTAAACCTGATTTCTTATATTGGCGTTCAAGCTGCCTACTTTTCATCTTAACAGCCCTGAGCTCAGTGGTGTACCAAGGAGATGATTTACTAAATGAAACAACACGTTCAGAACGAGCTTCTACAGAGAGAGTCTTTCTGGATCTATACACTGAAAGCAACTAGATTTCCAGGCTTAAATGGGGAATTAGACTTTGTACCTTTTTTGTAATAAGATGTTAGATTGAAAATATTTTGTTGATGTTTTTTTTTTTAATATAAATTACAATGTGCATTGATTTGTGACATATGTGACATTATTAAAATTGTGATTTGTGACATTCATTTTTTTCTTCTTTTTTTTTTCAGTAATTTAAGTTATACTACGTATATTATTGATTATATTCATTGAATTGTGTAGTCTGAGTTATATATTCTTTATCTTTTTTAATAATAAAAATTAAAGCCGCAACGCGTAGGTGTGTAGTCTGTACGTGTCACTTGTTTTTAAGATTTAGCCAAGATGAATAAAGGCTTTTTAAAATAGTTTTCTTACATGATTCGAGTGCCTTGGATTATCCATAAAAATAACAGTGATTAATTCCTTGATTTATGACTGGATTCACCTCATATAGTTTGTTCTACATACACTCATTCCATTCTATTTGCCATATTTTATAAATGTAGAGATTCAATATGGGTTTAACGTCAGATGCTGGCGTGTTATATGCTGTCATTTCCAACCGAAGTGCTTCCTCAGCCGCTTTATCTGCTTGTTAGGGTTAGGTATCCAACAAAAAATAATATTAAAATCTTGTTTCTTTAAGAGTCCACTTTTCCTGTTATGCTGATAATCGTAGGATGTTCAATTCTCAAAGACTCAAGTGCTTGTAGGCAGGACCTGGAATCTGTGCAGATTAAAAAAATTACATTGTTGTTCTTTTTCTACTTGTTGGAGAGCTAAAAGTAACGCATAAGCTTCAGCTGTGCAAACTGAACTTTGTCCAGGGATACTCTTGCCAAAAGGTTTTGAACCAATCACACAATCACTACCTTCTGTGACTTTGATCCATCTGTGAAGACCGGTACATGGGATGGTAAACTGCATGAAATTTCTCCTGATAAACATTTGGATGATTTCGCTTTTTTTATACTGAGCCAGGTGCATCATAATAGTGGGTTTTATACACAAAGCATGTCAAAACAGCCTTTATTGTTTGAATTTCATGCTAAAATGGACAGAATTTGGAAGATGACACTATTTCTTATTGAAAGTAACAAAACGCAGAGCTTATTGGGATTACTGATGGTTAGGCTACAGCGCTGTATTCGTCGTGTACTGATTTCGTCTTATCCACCTGTCTTTGTCTGACATCTTAATGTTGAAGTATAATGCATTCAGTACACGTGCACCGTACCGGAAGTCCTGTACCCCAGCGGTTCGGTACGAATACATGTACCGTTACACCCCTGATATGAACACATACCGACTTTGTAGTGCACACAGCCCTCCAAGTCTCCTACGGTGGTCCAGCCCTGCTTCTTCTCCACCTCAGGGTCATTATGGAGGATCTTGTTCCTCAGCCACGAAAGATAGTACACACGCAATTTATTCTTCTTCCCTAAAATAAAAAGAATAATAAAAACAAGGATTAGAAGCTTGTGTCTGTGTCTAGGCCTGAACTAAGTCACATTATTTGACAGATTTAACAGTTTAGTGTGTAATGCTTAAAACAGAAGCTTAAAATAAAACATTTTGTTTAAAAAAAAGTACTATTAATTACGCATTAGCATGATAAATTGTGCCATTTTCTCTGAATAAAATCAGTGATTTGAATACTCTCTGTAAATCATGATTTTGCACTGATCTTCAACTAGTTTAAATAAAGCAGAGCTTTAGGTTTAGAGGATTTTATGGCTGAGCTGGCAATTTCAGCAGAAACCATTTCAAACAAAATGTAAAAAAAGACCAAACATTTCCTACAAATTATCCATATAACAAATGACTTCTATACACCTTTTACATTTATAAAGCAGTCTAAATAACTTCAAGCTGAAGTACAGGACCTTCTGTGTGTCATGGAATATTTCAACATGTCTAAACATGATAAATTACAGCATGTGTCACCACAATTTTAAAACAAGATTTACACAATTTCTGTTTTAAACTGATAATCGTAGTTTCCACATAATACATGTCATGTCTGAGACTTTACCACAAAGTCAGACAGAAATAGGGGAAGTAGATTGTTTGAGAAGGTATGCGAGAGAACCATATCACAAGAGAGGATGTTATGCAACCGACACGTGACACTGAAAGCACGCGTGTGGTCACACCAACACATCCTCCTTCACATAAATCAATATCCAGAGATGGTGTACGAGGCTTCATTACCTGATATTGTCACTAGTACATTAAGTCCCTCCAAAACATCCATTTGTTGAAAGCGTCTACGACTTATGAGTGGGTAGACTTTCCCTTGACCGCTGCGATCCAGCAGCATGAGGCCGCTCTCGGTCCCGACTAACAGATTCACACCTGAAAGACAAGGAGAAAACTCTTTTAACCACTGCTCCGCTTTTACTGACTCCCTTACATACTATTTTCTTTTTCTAGCATCAAGACACTCATACTGGAACTCGAGTGTTCAGTCAGCACAAAACTGTAATGTGACGATTTTCTGATATCAAATATTCATGTAGGTTTTATATATATATTTTTTTTTTTTTTTTTTTTTTTTGCCAAAAGTTTTGGGACGCCTGCCTTTACGTGCACATGAACTTTAATGACATCCCATTCTTAATCCGTAGGGTTTAATATGGAGTTGGCCCACTCTTTGCAGCTATAACAGCTTCAACTCTTCTGGGAAGGCTTTCCACAAGGTTTAGGAGTGTGTTTATGGGAATTTTTGGCCATTCTTCTAGAAGCGCATTTGTGAGGTCAGGCAGTGATGTTGGCAAGAAGGCCTGGCTCGCAGTCTCCGCTCTAATTCATCCCAAAGGTGTTCTGTCGGGTTGAGGTCAGGACTCTGTGCAGGCCAGTCAAGTTCCTCCACACCAAACTCGCTCATCCATGTCTTTATGGACCTTGCTTTGTGCACTGGTGCGCAGTCATGTTGGAACAGGAAGGGGCCATCCCCAAACTGTTCCCACATAGTTGGGAGCATGAAATTGTCCAAAATGTCTTGGTATGCTGAAGCATTAAGAGTTCCTTTCACTGGAACTAAGGGTCCAAGCCCAACCCCTGAAAAACAACCCCACACCATAATCCCCCCTCCACCAAACTTTACACTTGGCACAATGCAGTCAGGCAAGTACCGTTCTCCTCGCAACTGCCAAACCCAGACTCGTCCATGGGATTGCCAGACAGAGAAGCGTGATCTGTCACTCCAGAGAACACGTCTCCACTGCTCTAGAGTCCAGTGGCGGCGTGCTTTACACCACTGCATCCGACGCTTTGCATTGCACTTGGTGATGTAATTTGGATGCATTTGGATCAAATTGTGACTTGGATGCAGCTGCTCGGCCATGGAAACCCATTCCATGAAGCTCTCTACACACTGTTCTTGAGCTAATCTGAAGGCCACATGAAGTTTGGAGGTCTGTAGCTATTGACTCTGCAGAAAGTTGGCGACTTCTGCGCACTGTGTGCCTCAGCATGCGCTGACCTCTCTGTGATTTTATGTGGCCTACCACTTCGTGGCTGAGTTGCTGTTGTTCCCAATTGCTTCCACTTTGTCATGACACCACTAACAGTTGACCGTGGAATATTTAGTAGTGAGAAAATTTCACGAATGGACTTATTGGCAACCTATCACGGTACCACGCTTGAATTCACTGAGAGCGACCCATTCTTTCACAAATGTTTGTAGAAGCAGTCTGCATGCCTAGGTGCTTGATTATATACACCTGTGGCCATGGAAGTGATTGGAACACCTGAATTCAATGATTTGGAGGGGTGTCCCAATACTTTTGACAATATAGTGTATGTGTATATATAACTATGTCTCTATCAGACGAATCATTGGAGGGAAGAGAGCCGAAGGGAAAGTTGAACGATAACGAGTTATTTTGATGAAAGATCAAACTTTTGTTTTCTTTGGAAAAAAAAACAGGCACTGATCAACCACTTACAGTAAGAGCAGGAACATTTATTAAGAAAGTTAAATTTCATGTTGACTTCTATGCAATAACAGATCGAGCTGTGACAATACAATAATGCTTTGCTATACTTTTCACAACGCTTTATCAATATTTCTGTTTTTGCACCTCAAATCAGTTAATATACGAAGAATATATTTAGAAGACATAATGCAATTAATAAAGCGATGTAAATAAGTGTAAACTGTGAGAGCTGTGTTTCTCAGTGTGTTTTTAGGAGATGCGAACAAGACTGAATCTGAAGCCGTTTTGCAGGATTTCAGGAGCTCATGGTGTCGTCTTGTGTTTCTGTAGGACTGGATTCAGAGCTGTCACAAGTCAAGAGGAACATCCTGCTGGAATTTCAGTTCACAGCTTTACGCTTAATTTAAAGAGGCAGTGTCATGTCATCAGTGAACAACTAATCCAAATAAAGTTTGGCATGTGTAAGAAATAAATGCATTAATGTGCAGTGGCATATCAAGACACAGACCCTTTGCACCTTTTGTTTGACTGGTGTTTGATTCTGTTTTTTCATTCAGAAATCAAGACGCTATCAGGGGTTCAGCAGGACTCACCCCACAGAGCAGCGCACAAGATCTCCGAATTAAACCTCTTCTTGTATTTGCGGATCTCCGGCGTGTCGTTCTGTGGCCGTGTGTTGACAGGATTGACGTTGACCACCGAACCCTTACGGGACGCGTCCTGACGCAGAGCCTCCTGCAGCCGAGCGTCATTACTGTAACCTGAGGAACATCACATCCTCACATCATGATGACAGTCGAATTATCTGTTAGCGCTTTTCACACACACAGCTTTCAAATCTGTATTTCTCACAGGAAAAAAACAAAACAGAGAAACATTTAAGAGAATATATGTTGAATTAAGAAAATGAAGTCAATATATTAAACACAGTATAACAAATACTTGCATGATGTATAAATACTTTGAATAGAAAATTAAGTCACAGAATTGAGGATGATTTATTGTTTAATTGCTTTCTGGTAATGAGAATTGAAGGGGACAGCATTTTTTTTTTCTTTTGATGTGTTTTTTTTTTAGATTCACACTTTCCAAGATCTGTCAGAAATGTCAAAAGATTGACAATGATTACTAAAATGTCAAAATCGTTTTTCGCAATTTACCCTGTCATGTTCTGTACTGTTCAAAATATTCCAAGAAATATTCTTGTTTCAACTGGCAGCATCTGTGGCATCATGTTGATTTCCACATAAATAATTTCAGCTGGCCCTAGTTGTCTTTGAGAGCAGCAGAACTGGAGGTTATCTTATAGAGGAAGAGTCCAGTTCATGACCTCTGCTGGCGACACAGGGAACAGCAGCACTCACACTTACCAGCGTTATTGAGAGCGCTGCCGGTGGACGGAGAGACCTGGAGGAGGCGCGGGTCAATGAAGGGCGTGAAAGAGGAGGAAGACTTGTGCTTCGGCACAGTGGGAGTCTGTGAGAGGACCACGAGCAAAGAATGAGAAAACACTACAATGAAGAGTGACACGTCAAAGTTAAAGCACAGAGTAACACTGGAAATTAAAGTTTTCTTCAGTAAATGTACTGCAGTAAAGTTTGCAACAAGCTCAAGACTGTCTAACAGCTATAACTAAACACACAAATGATAAAACATGAATGACTTGATGGTGGTTGGTGAAAAAAAATAGAGAATTGACTGATGGAAACAATGATCATTGCAATTCTAAGAATAACAAAGAAGGAACAACAAGGGAGGAAATGGATGCAAGCAAGCTGAAGGAGAAACATTTCTCTTTTCTTGGTTTCTGGGGCACATCTCCGTGATGTCTGAATTCCTGCTGTAATCGCTCTCACGCATAACGCAGAAGAACCGGTTTCTTCTCATCAGTAACGTAGAAAAAAAACAACTTATTTTTAAAATAAATATTTGAAACATATCAATATATTAAATATTGCAGGTTATATTTGACTTGTTTTATTGTGCTCACTTTTTAGATGTATATATTTTACGGCCTACATTTCTGTACTGTAACAAACTGGACCTCAACTGCCCAAACTAAACATATTGTATCTGCATGAAGCCAAAAGTGATCGTTTTTTTCATTCAAACTGATGAATTAAAGGAATAATTCATGCAAAAATGAAAATTATCCCATGATTTACTCACCCTCAAGCCATTCTATCTTCTTTCAGCCGAACACAATTATTAATTATCCGAAGAGTTTTTGGAGCTCTAAAACGTACATCCATCCATATGCGACTCCAGAGGGTTAATAAAGGCCTTTTGAAGCATAGCGTTTTGTAAGAAAAATATTTGTACGTAAAACTTTATGAACTATATTCACTGGCTTCCTGCAACGGCCGTCCGCACGAGTCGAGTCCCGTAGCGTAAGGTGAAAACTGCTGAAAGCAGAAGTGCAGAGGACAGAACAAAACAAAACGCCGGTCACGAATTAGAAATCTAAAACCAGAATTTTTAAAGAGAAATGTTGGAGGATTTCGATAAGAGAAGAGGAACTACATCATGTCAGAGGTCACCCTTCCTCCGGAACTCGACTCTCTCGTGGACGCGTCAAACAACGTCCTGGATCGCGTCGGAGGATTATGTGTTTATTCGGAGCATTTGACTGCAGAACGTTTTATAATCAAAGCACAGTTTAATGCAGGACTGGAGATCTACTGTCCTGCTCCAACCCTAAAAACTGTACATCAGTCACATGAGCCCATTTGATTTCAGCCAGTAAAGCCTTTGCCATGTGTGCTTGAGCATGCTTTGACTGTCAGATTTAAGGATATTAACCAGTTAATGATGTTGGTTAATCAGAGTTTGCTACAAGAATTAGTATCATAAAAAGGTAGAATGATTAATACACAGCTAAACCTCCCACCATCAGAGCTAGGAGACAGAGAGAAGACCTTCTACCTCTGCCAGGTACGGGTGTCTGTCCGAGGGACTGAGGGGGGACAGGGCAGGGCTGCTGGGAGAGGAGACGGAGTGAGGGGGCGAGCGCTGACTCTGCTGGAGCAGGTCGGGCAGGAGCGGGTTTCCACCCCTAATGCAGTTCCTCTGCCCAGTCTCTACAGGACTGGGACTAGAAGCCTCTTTCCAACCTGAACCCAACAGTGTCACGGGCCCTGATCTCTGGAACTGAGAAAGGCAAACGTCTGGGAAACGCTCCTCATGCCATCATCAAACGGCTCTTTTTAAGTCAAGACTCTTTCCCTTTCATTTTAAATAGCTGCTTTTCTCGAGTAAACTTGCAGTTAGGGGCAAAAAAGCTGAAGGTAAAACAATATCATTCAAATATAATCTTCAAATCAAGAAATTAAAAATCCATAATTCACAGAAAACAAGGACAATGATGAAATCATGAAATAAAGGAACAGTGACAATGGACAAAAAGAAAAACAAACAATCAAACAATAAATGTCCAACATTTGTGTGTTTGTATACTGTATGTGACACTATATTATAGCTTTGCTCTCACATGAGATGGGATGAGATGAGAAACGGGTTTGTGAAGTGTAAAATCAGCCAAAGCGGGCAATGCTTCAAACCCCTACAGAAGAATCCACCCGCACCATTATCAGCTATCAGAACTTCATTTATGATCCCATTTCACATCAGGTGTCTTTATCTACAAAGTACTTACATTAAAAAGTAAGCATTCAGTACAATGTACTGCTGGTGTGTTGCTGTTATTCTGAGGTTGGGATACGGCAGCTTTAGGGTTACAGGCGCTCAACAGTGTAATTACAGATGTAATCACACGCTCACACTTTCAGTAAGTACATCGTATTAGGTGCTTAGTTGTTCAATGCAAGTACACAGCAGGTAGAGACAACTACTCGTAATGAAAGTGTGTGTACAGCAGAAGACCGGGGTGTGTGTGTGTGTGTGTGTGTGTGTGTGTGTGTGTGTGTGTGGGGCACCTGTCTCATGACCAGCGTGCTGTCTTTGCATGGTGTAGAGGAGGCGTCATCGTCCTGGACCACCATCGTCTTCGCTGCTTCTGCCTCACCATTACTGAGTCTAGACGAGCTGTCAATCAAAGAAGGATTGGTGTCTAACAGCGTATGGATTTGGAACAACATTTTGTTGCTCATTTCCCACTATTCTTTAAAGATTAAATACAAAACCAGCATTCTCAAGAGTGACACACATCTCAATCATACTACTGGGAAAATGTGTGGTATTTCCTGAGCTTAATGTTGTTTTCGATGTCCAATGGAATTTCTGCTGATTGAACAGATACTGGACAAGCCTACCCTCCTCCTCGTGAGTCCTCTGGGCCGGACGTCGACTCGTCTCCGATGTCCTGATCCACCTCCTCATCATCTTCATCATCAGTGGTCCCAGAGTCGTCGCTGGAGGACGAGTAGTCTGTGGCTTTGTGCTGCGGCCGCACGTCCTCCACCGCACGCAGTTCCTTCGCGAGGGCCGTCAGATCCTGCCGGTCACATGCAAACAGTGAGCAGACTTTGTGACGAGTGATGTCATATCAGGACTAGATGAGAGAAAACAGCACTCTTGATCACACAAAACCTCAACTGCAGCGACTACAGAGAACTGTTCATCCTTAAAATAGTTAAAGTGACCAGTGGGAACTCTGTCTTTCCGAGCCGAGGACATGTCAACACTCCGACCTGACTGAGTTGTGTCATCTCATGCTCAAGCTGTCGTTAAAACTGTTAATTCACTGACACTGTATTATTCTCTGAAGAACTGCTTTGTTGCACTTATACTTGAAACTACTGATTCCTGAATGTAGGTGACGCTCACACGGATCATACTGCAACTACAGGAATAAACCAGCTTCAATACAAGTTATTTCGACTCTCCTCCTCTTCTTTAGAAAAGAAGCAAAAAACACAGATACAGACACTTTCATTGTAAGTGAATGTGCCAGTATTGGCAGAAATGTGAAGCTTGTAATGTTATAAAGCACTTCTACCACATTCTTCTGTTAAAACACATGCATTATTTTTAGCTGTAAAGATGTTTAAACTGTTGTTCTTGTGACTACTTTGAAGTGGGAGTATTTTGCAAGTGCTGAAACCTGCAATTAATGGACAACCCCAGCGTTACATCAGCGATAGGAAACTTTAATCAGACTGGAAACTACTGACTGGATCACAGCTCTCTCCCATCTGTTACTCTTTCGGCCAGAACAGCAGAGGGAGCTCACGAGCAGAAAACCACAGTGATGATGTCACTTACATGCGGATGCAGTACCAAATATGGATATCAGGAAGTTCAGTATCACTGGGATGAGACACATAGTGACCGGATTATGATCATACAAGATTTGTCTGTGTTCAGTCGTTCTCTGGTATGTTCATTTCTTTCTATGTTCAATTCTTTCTCACAACTACAAGTTTATATCTCAAAAAAAGTACAAATTTTGAGAGAAAATTACCTTTACTTTTTATTCTGCAGAAACAAGCTTCCATTCTTTAGCATGACAAGAAATCTATAAATAACATATTTCTGCCTCATACGGTGACTAGAATCCACATCAGATACAATCATACATATTTTCAAACTTATTTTATCAGATATTTTAACTCGCTGGTGTTTGAAAATGAATTTTAAGCTGAAAATGGTTAGAAGTGTCTTAAGTGTGGATGTTAGCTGGTAGGGTTATATTAACCCATGGGAAATGAGCAGTGGTTTTGAGTCTCTCCTGACTCAGATTAACTCCACTTTCATGATCACACCTCCAGCCCCAGTTGGCCCGGCATTAAAGGCCCCGATATACTCACAGTGAAGTTCTTTCTCGTTCTTTGTTTAGGGGTAAAAACAAGTGTGAAACACCTTAGCAGTGATATCATCCCGACGCCGCACACACTGCTGAGAACGACGTTTAGATGAATATGTAAAGATGTGCTGCGCGCTTTTCTCTCAGTAACAAAATAAACACAACAAAGTGACAGCGGTGAGAAAACAGCAGAAAGCATCTGATCATAGCGATGTGGACACGTCTGCACCAGCTCTGAGATTTGGGACTCAAGTTAAATCACGTGTATTTATACAGCGCTTTATACAACAGATTGCTTTAAACAAACAGATTTACAGTATTAAACATGAAAAAAATGTCAGTGTTGCCTTCAATTAGAACTACACTTCAATTTCTACTATAAAGCAGCTGTCCAGTGTTTGTTTCACTCGTGGACGGCTGACCTCGATGGACCGGGGAAGATTTCCACCTCAAAGACGGCGGAGCCTCAGAGCCACACCAACCGTAATCACTACGGACCAGCGGCAGTTCTGAGGTGTGCACCAGCCGGAGTAAACTCTTCCGGAAAGTTCCCTTTGGCAAGCTCCCAAAACAAACACCAAACCAGCTACATTTTGTCCTGACTTTGTTTGAAATGACATCACGTCAGTTCCTTCTTTGATTTGGCATGAAGTATATCGGGCCTTAAGTCACAAATGCTGTCAACTGAACTTCACTAGCACTGAACCTGTAATATTCCTTTAAAACGTCAGGAAGGAAGTCAACTTCTACTGGTCACAATGAAGAAGATTATCTGATGATGAAGATTAGCTTGCCAGAAAACACAACTCATTTAGCTGGTTGAGGTGACTAAACTACATTTCCCATCATTCTATGGGTGTTTTCACACCTATGGATCGTTCTGAAACAGGGACTAAATATGAATGACCATATGAATGTTATAATGATGCAGAGCGGGAATCAAGGCTTCGTCACGTCAGCATTCTCGCACGGAGAAGTGCAATTACACAACATAAAGGCGCTCTTTGGTTTTCAGCTATGGTAAATAATCTGCTCACTCACAGAATCAGACCATACTGCTTTTTATATAGCACATTTCCCGTTATGAATTATGATATCGTTTGGTTTGTTGGTCCGTTGGGTCGGATTGCTTTCACATCTCAAGCGAACTGCTCCAGAGTTCGTTTGAAAGCGTACCGAGACCACCTCTTCAAGGAGGAACACCTGCACACCCGAGTGCGACTGCTGCTTTCACACCTGCCCAAACGAACCGCACCAGAGAGGATAACGAACTCTAGTGCGATTCAACCGAACGAAACGAGGCAGGTGTGAAAGCACCCTTTGTGGCAGAACGAGAATGATGTAAGGCACAGATAAAGCATCTTCCTGTCTTTAACAACAACAAAAAGATTTAAAAAATTAAATGGCCATTTAAAAGGTCATTTTTTCAGATAAAATCATGAGTTCACATCACTTTATAAATACATTTTAGAAAGGATCCATCACACCCTGAAGGTTACCTGTGGGTCAGCGGGTCGATGGCTCTGTTCTGAGACACTGCCGTTGGAAAACACTTCTGAGCGTGGCGGTACAGCGGGCGGCTGCTTCGGCATCACCACAGCCTGAGGAGAACCCTGCACGTTCCTCCTGTGCCGCTCATCCGCCTGAAACACAGAGGGTCAAAAACAAGCTTTCAGCTTCAACTACCAACCCTTACACCACCTCTGAGGAAGATCTCAAATGCTGAATATTGCTTTAAACTACACATAAATCAAATCATATTAGGTTTCATTTGATGTATTAATCTAGTTCTTACAGTGATTGCCAGAAACAAGCAATACATGAGCACAAATAACAACTAAACAACTAAATAAATGGAAAAATGCAGTAACAAACACATGCTATTTCTCTCATGCCTTGCCCCTTTTATATTCTGAAATCAAAGAACTGGGCTTATATAATACATGGGCTAATCACGGTCACTTCACCTGTATCATGTATTTCAAGTGTTAAAATGATCCTCAACCACAATAATGGGTTTAATTTGTAACAGTCTGACTCACATTAGACTCAATATTATGATGCTAAAAAGGACCATTTTTGTTGAATAGGGGCTCTTTCTTAGTGCAAGAATGTGTGAACCATCTCTGATCTAGAAGAAAAGCAATCACTGGCAAAGAGTTTCATTGCTTTCACAGCATCAGGCAATGATTGTGCATTTCAGTAGAGATGTGAGGGATTCACTCACCAGGAGCATCGCCTGTTCATGTAACAGCTGCTGCTGCAGGATCTCCAGGTGTCTCTGCTCCTCCTCCAGCTGCCGGCGGATGTACTCCTGCCAAACAAACACACACGTTACACAGACGTACTCCCGTCAAACAAACACACACGTTACACAGACGTACTCCCGTCAAACAAACACACACGTTACGCAGACGTACTCCCGTCAAACAAACACACACGTTACACAGACGTACTCCCGCCAAACAAACACACACGTTACGCAGACGTACTCCCGTCAAACAAACACACACGTTACGCAGACGTACTCCCGCCAAACAAACACACACGTTACGCAGACGTACTCCCGTCAAACAAACACACACGTTACACAGACGTACTCCCGCCAAACAAACACACACGTTACACAGACGTACTCCCGTCAAACAAACACACACGTTACACAGACGTACTCCCGCCAAACAAACACACACGTTACACAGACGTACTCCCGCCAAACAAACACACACGTTACACAGACGTACTCCCGCCAAACAAACACACACGTTACACAGACGTACTCCCGTCAAACAAACACACACGTTACACAGACGTACTCCCGCCAAACAAACACACACGTTACGCAGACGTACTCCCGCCAAACAAACACACACGTTACGCAGACGTACTCCCGTCAAACAAACACACACGTTACACAGACGTACTCCCGCCAAACAAACACACACGTTACACAGACGTACTCCCGCCAAACAAACACACACGTTACACAGACGTACTCCCGCCAAACAAACACACACGTTACACAGACGTACTCCCGTCAAACAAACACACACGTTACACAGACGTACTCCCGCCAAACAAACACACACGTTACGCAGACGTACTCCCGCCAAACAAACACACACGTTACGCAGACGTACTCCCGTCAAACAAACACACACGTTACACAGACGTACTCCCGCCAAACAAACACACACGTTACACAGACGTACTCCCGTCAAACAAACACACACGTTACACAGACGTACTCCCGCCAAACAAACACACACGTTACACAGACGTACTCCCGCCAAACAAACACACACGTTACACAGACGTACTCCCGCCAAACAAACACACACGTTACACAGACGTACTCCCGCCAAACAAACACACACGTTACACAGACGTACTCCCGCCAAACAAACACACACGTTACACAGACGTACTCCCGCCAAACAAACACACACGTTACACAGACGTACTCCCGCCAAACAAACACACACGTTACACAGACGTACTCCCGCCAAACAAACACACACGTTACACAGACGTACTCCCGCCAAACAAACACACACGTTACACAGACGTACTCCCGCCAAACAAACACACACGTTACACAGACGTACTCCCGCCAAACAAACACACACGTTACACAGACGTACTCCCGCCAAACAAACACACACGTTACACAGACGTACTCCCGCCAAACAAACACACACGTTACACAGACGTACTCCCGCCAAACAAACACACACGTTACACAGACGTACTCCCGCCAAACAAACACACACGTTACACAGACGTACTCCCGCCAAACAAACACACACGTTACACAGACGTACTCCCGCCAAACAAACACACACGTTACACAGACGTACTCCCGCCAAACAAACACACACGTTACACAGACGTACTCCCGCCAAACAAACACACACGTTACACAGACGTACTCCCGCCAAACAAACACACACGTTACACAGACGTACTCCCGCCAAACAAACACACACGTTACACAGACGTACTCCCGCCAAACAAACACACACGTTACACAGACGTACTCCCGCCAAACAAACACACACGTTACACAGACGTACTCCCGCCAAACAAACACACACGTTACACAGACGTACTCCCGCCAAACAAACACACACGTTACACAGACGTACTCCCGCCAAACAAACACACACGTTACACAGACGTACTCCCGCTAAACACACACGTTACACAGACGTACTCCCGCCAAACACACACACACGTTACACAGACGTACTCCCGCCAAACAAACACACACGTTACACAGACGTACTCCCGCCAAACAAACACACACGTTACACAGACGTACTCCCGCCAAACAAACACACACGTTACACAGATGTATTCCTGAAAAACAAACACAGGGGTTACACACAAACACAAGTTAATATACATGTTACACTCAGATGTACTCCTGTGAAACACACACGTTATTATATTTACCTCAGGAAAATCATTCAATGACCATAAACTCATTAGTTAGCTAGAAAATTAACACTAAAGACAAGCATTTTGATAAATATATGCAATATATTACATATTCATTATATTTTTTCTTAACCTCTAAGTGTTTTCATGTCAGATTTATTCAAACATACAATTAATAAGTTATTTTTTACAGCCAATCTCCTCAACTTTGATAAGAAACAATTATATCATTAGAAGGTTTATATATAAAAAAAAACTGCCAGATGTGCAACTACAATGCTTCTACACAATTCAGGTTTGTGCTGTGTAAAACTTGGTAAATAACTGTATTTTGACAGTTGTTAACCTTTAATATTATTTTATTAAAGTACCAACTGACAAAGTTTACAACTTTAGTTCGGAGACTGATGTACTGTATAATATTGATGTACTGTACCTGATATATATATATATATCTCCAAACAAATCTATCAATCGAAATCAAGAGCTTGTGAATCTGAACTGAATCAATTTGTGAAATCTGTGTCAATAAATGAGATGTCGCGTCTCAAGGGGCTATCCTTCTAATAAATAAATACAATAGGTGCCTAAATAGATTGCGGATTAGAAATCAATTATGTGGAACTTTATTCAGCGTTTCACTGAAAACTTTAAATCCCCCAGATGGCTGATTTTAGCCAATGATCAGGAGCGTCTCCCCTCTAACCGTCTCTCTGAATAGGAGACCTTCTCTTGAGCTACAAACACACTGCTTACATTGACTGATGTGCTTTACCAAACACTGAAGAACAAACACTCACCTGCTCACGGTCAGCCCTCCTCTTCTCCTCTTCTGCCCTCCTGCGCTCCTCCTCTTCTTTGCGTCTCCTCTCAATCTCCTCCAAGCGTCTCTTCTCCTCCTGCTCTCTCCTCCTCTGCTCTCGCTCTTGTTGTCTCCTCATCTCTCGCTCGCGTCTCTGTTGCTGTAGTACACATGAGTTCCTCTGCTGTTAAACTTACAGTCATTATTGCCATTTCCTTATGTTTCAGCTCAGTAACGGTGTTGTCTTGTGTTGTCCTTCATAATAAAAGTATTGCCACTTTAAGTCTCAACATACAAGACAGAAGGGTGTGACAAATGTTTGCCATTTTCAGTAAACACATATTCTAGTGATGGATGTAGTTGTTCTTTACAGCATTAGACAGCAGGCGTTTGACACATTTCACCAGTTTGGTTTTTTGAGGCCGACACATCTATAAACTTCTTTTGGACTTTAGTTTTTCTCTGATTCAGGTCTGGCATGTGATGTGTGTTCAAATGCCATGTCAATCAGCATCATTTGGCGTCTGCTCACCTCCTCCAGCCGCCTCCTTTGCTCCTTCTGCTGCTCGATGCGCTTCTGTCGTTCAGCCAGTAGTTGGCGCTTGTATTCCTCCTGCTCGCGCAGCTGCTGTTCCTGGAGGAGCTGCTGTCGCCTCAGTGCCTCCGAGCGCTCCTTATTCTCCTGCTGCAGACGGATGAAGTCCCGGCGCAGAGTCGACTCGCCCGGCACATTCACGATAGAGCTGCGGGAGTTCAGAGCAGAGTTACACACTGCTCCTTAAACTCAAGAGACGCAGATAAAGACAATAAATACACCCAAAACAAGTCAAATACTGTAACCAGCCATATGACTTTCAGCAGTCCAAGAGAAAAATTATATTCCCTATAAAAATCTACAATATTTGATGAATTACTGTGAGGCAAGTGTTTTAGATGAATTAACTAAATTAATAACTATTGTTTCTTACATCAGAATGAATCAATACTGAACTTAAGATGGACAATGACACTATTTTCTTTAAGAGCTGCTGTGCAGCCAAAATTTATATACCAGTTATCACTGTAAAGCTGCTTTGACACAATCTGCATTGTAAAAAGCGCTATATAAATAAAGCTGACGTGACTTTCCAGCGGCTCATAAACCCTGTAATGATGAGCAAGTTTTCAGGTCTAGGAATCCTACTGTAAGAGAAGTAATCTTACGGGTGTGGAACGACATGAAGATGAGTAATTAATGACAGAAATCTCATTTTTGGGTGAACTAACCCTTTCATTCAAATGAATTAAACGTTTTTAAATAGACTGCAGCAGTTGACATTTTGTCAGAAATCATGGGAGAATCGTGATCTCTAGTTTATTCATTCAGAATCGTGCCGCTCTAATACACAAATCTGTGCATGAAATCTGCATACAAAAGTTTCGTGAACAAACGATGATCACCAAATCAATCACTTTCATACAGAAATTTATTCTTAAATGTGGCTTCAAAACCGTGTTAAGCTGAAGATTTGCACACTGATATTTCATCAAATCCAGAGGAGGAGTAAGAAAGGTTCGTCTGAACGCACATGTACCGCTGCTGATGTCACGTCTGTAATCTGGGTCTGCAGAACGGCTGATATATTGCCAGTGTGTTGTGTCATACCTGGGCTCTCCTTCCTGCTCCTGAGCTTCCTCCTCCTCTTCCTCACTGCCGCTGTATTCATACTCGGTCTCATCTGCGGTCAGAGCACAAACACATGATCACATGATCACACACAGGAGCTCAGGCGCACACGCGGTCTCTACGGCCACAGACGCCGGACCGTACCTTTCTCTCCGCGCTTCTTGCGGCAGCGGTCCAGGTGGTCTTTGAGCTGGATCCGCACCTGCCTCTCGTTGGGCTGGTCTCTGATGAAGGGGTGCTTCAGGAGCTGGTCGGTGGGCGGCCGCTGCGTGTAGTTCTTCACCAGACAGCCCTCGATGAAGCTGAAGAACTTCTTGGACCTGAAAACAAGATCACGGGAGAGGAGAGTGTTTCTGAAGGAACACCGGAGACCTTTGACCCGCTGGCATCAATACGACAAGAAGATGAAGGTACTGACCATTTCTTGGACTTGAGTCTGGGTGGAGGATTTCTGGGTATGAGAAAGAGCGCGCGCATGGGATGCATATCACACAACGCTGCAAAACACCGACACACACGTCCCATTAAACCCAATTAGCAATTCTGGATATTAAAGGTAATGTTTGACCAAAAATAAACTGTGTGTCACAACTGATCATGTGTGAAAACCAACTGCATATTTGAATGTATGCAAATGAGACATAATTATCTAATATATGGCAGCTATATCAGCACAAGAGTGACGTGATACGATACTTCTGCTCGTGGAGCCACAGAAACCATATTCACTTCCACAGTAAGACGAGAGCAGCTCCAACGAGGAGAGAGAGTCAAAGGTAGAGGACAGAATTTAGGGTCAGTTCCTGGAGGGCCACAGTCCTCAGCCCCAACAAACACACCTGATCCATCAAATCCTTCAGGATTACTGGAAGACTACAGGTGGAGGGCTGTGGACCTCCAGGAACAGAGTTTTAAATGAGCAAACAGTACATTCATTTCCTCTAAAATAGACTATAAAAGCAACTGGACATCAGGACACATAAAGTGGAAGAAAGGAGCATGCGAGCGGCCAGAAGAAGCCGTCTGAAGAGGAGGAGTGTGATGAAGTACTCACGAGGAGCGCCCTCCGCCATCTCTATAGCCGTGATCCCACAGGACCACAGGTCGCTCTGCACAGGAAACACAATATCCTCTGGTCAGCTCTACATTCATTCATGGTGTCAGAGCAGGGCTGCACGATTTGCAGAAAAAAAATCTAATTGCGATTTTTCTGGTTAAAATTGCGATTTAAAATGCGATCTTATAAAACAAACGGAAAAAAAAAAAAAAAATTATAAACAATACCAGGCTTGTTTTGCTTGTTTGTAGGGCTGCACAATTTGGCCCGAAATTTTGTGCTAATATATTATTTTGACTAATTATTTTTATTATTATCATTATTGCTAAATAAAAATATTAAACCAAGTAAGACACATTACTGTTGTAATAACTTTCATTATTAAAGTATTTAGCATTAGTATTTAATTATAAATATAACTATAATAATTACAAAATAATATTTAAAACTTGTATGACAAAATGTGGGGTTACCTGTTAACATGCAAGCAGTATGTCTATAAATCATTAGAAACGTCTAAGGATTTATTATCAAATATTATATTATTATGATAAAAATCTGTCTCAATAATTTCTTTATTTTTGTCAGGAGGTATGCAAAATCAAAAAATGGAGTCCATAGCTGTGTCCCAATTCAGGGGCTGCGCACTTCGGAGTGCATGAAAGGGGCGGGGCTTTGGAGTGGAGGAAGGCCTAACTGAGGTACAGGGTTGCCAGGTCTGCGCAACAAAAGTAGCGTAATCACAGCACAAGTGTAAAAGTATCCCAATCCCAGACGTGGCAACGATGAGCCGAGCGTCATTACATGGCTAGCGGCTGTGTGACAGACAGCTGAAGTTTGTGTGTGCATTTTAAAGTTTTATGACTTTCTATTGGGTTTTGACATGCTTCACTGCTGGCGATGACGGGACACTGGACCAAAATATGTGCACACACAAACGTCAGCTGTCAGCTGTCTGTCACACAGCCGCTAGCCATGTAACGATGCTCGGCTCACTGTTTCCACGTCTGGGATTGGGATACTTTTACACTTGTGCTGTGATTACGCTACTTTTGGGATGGTTTTGTTGCGCAGACCTGGCAACCCTCCACTCCAAAGCCCCACCCCTTTCATGCACTCCGCAGTGCGCAGCCCCTGAATTGGGACACAGCTCATGTATTTAATATGAATTACGTGCCTCTTATGCATCCACTGTGGAAAAAACCCTGTACACTTATGTAGGCTGGAGAAAAACACTGATTATATGTTTCCCTCAAAGTTCTTTAGAGAGAGGAATTATTTTTCCTATTTTTACCCAGAATAGGATTGAGTGAGCTTTACTTGGCGCTAAACATGTGTTTCAGACTGGACGCCGGAGGGCGCCCTTGAGCAGATCCTCCAAATACACGCAATGTAACAAACGCTGTTCCAGGAAATCCCCAACGGGCATGTGACTGAATAAAAAGAAGGTAGAATCGCTCTGATCGATTAAACATGAATAAAATAAACACACGACTACAACAATACATGGTTTATATGTTTTCTTCAAGCCTTCTCGGGTATTTCCGTAATAATAAAGTATATTTATAATCTGATGCTAATCAAAATGCTATTTCAAACACTCAACTGACGTTATGAAGTGAGTTTGGAGTAAAAACACATTAAATGTTGTGTTTTGTTAGGAAAAAAAAGTTAATAAAGGCTTCTCGTGTTTGGAAAGTTTGTATATTTGACATGTGTTGCTTTTTCTAATGCAGTGCTCTCAGATGGAGCGTCATTTACTGATCACAGATCAGCTCTTCACTAACACGCTGTGTACGTATTTATATCATTAAAAATCGCAGCCTTTGCGATGTCATAATCGCACTAAGCCAAATCGCGATTTCGATTCGATTACGATTAATCGTGCAGCCCTCTGTCAGAGAATCGGTCAGTGTGTGTGTGTGTGTGTGTGTGTGTGTGTGTGTGTCAGCTCATTACCCTGTAGTCGTAAGTAGCGTCCGGGTTTTCGTCACAGGCGATGACCTCTGGAGCCATCCAGTACGGCGTTCCGATGAAGGTGTTTCTGCGGCCGACGGTCCGATCCAGCTGAGCGCTGACGCCAAAGTCCACTGCAGACGAGACCAGAGAGATCAGCTGACACACACCGCGTCACGATCACACGAGCTTCAGAAAGAGAGTCGGACGATCCGCTGCACAGCAGACGCTCGGTGTGATTTCACCAACAACTACACACTAGTTATGAATCAGCTGCACGTGTTTCATCTCTACTTGTTTTTATGCTGCCTTACGTGAACCTTCAGGACCGATCAATCCGCAGCGTCACAAAACATCAGCAGAAGATGAGAAATCGATCTGCTTCAGCATCACACACGAGCACACTACACCTGAAGTCTGGTAAAACACCAGCGTTAATCAGTTATATATTTAGCTTTAGCCTGAATGAACTGTGAGGAGCTCCTTTGGTTAGAAACATACGAGGAACTCAAATCCAGCAGGCAAATACTGCCCTGGAAAGCAAAAGTGAATTAGTTTGACGTGATTTGATCATTTTCACACAGGTTCAGCATCTGTGTTCAGCTGTATCAGCGCTGGTTGGACACTAGGTGGTGCTGTGGGGGATTTTCACTGATTCTAAACTTTAAAACAAAACGAAACTGAAAAATACAAGGAAATTAACCGATTAATTTACACACTTAAAAGGATCCTTCCAGCCATGAACAGGTTCAGTGAAATGAGTGACCGATAAAAATAAAACTTGCTGTTGGTGCTTCATTTTATTAATATTTAGTGACAGATTTAGGATATTTCAACTCTCCATCAAAAGCAGGTATTAATATTCATTACCAGAACAACCTCTCACATGCTCCATGTGTGCATGAAACACACTTCTGTATGAAAACACATGAGAGGCGGCAGGATGGCAAGAAAAGCTGGCGGTGTTCACGTGAGATGGCGTTTAGGTGACCGTTCTCTCAGGATATTGATAGAAGAACTGCTGTTGTCAGTGTGTTTCTATCATAATGTTTCCTCTGTAAACAGCTATAATATTTCATACCCGCATCATTATTACCGTACGGTGTGTCAAAACAGTGTGATTAATGGAGTAGATGTGGGCTGTCACTGAACACAGAAAACAAATAATAAAACGACTGTTTTTTTTCCTGATGATTTTGTTCAAGGAAGGATATTCTTGTCGGCTGTGACAGCATGTGACAGTGCTGGAGATAAACGTAGAGGAAGCAGAGATCTGACCTAGCTTGACCTCTGCGTTCTCCGTCAGCAGCACGTTCTGGCCCTTGATGTCTCTGTGGATGACGTGATGAGCGTGCAGGTGGGCCAAACCCTGAAGAGAAGAGAACAGCACTCAATCAGCGGCTCCAGACGATCACACCCGCTGCCGCGCTAGTGTGGACGCGCGCTTCATACCCTGAGAATCTCTCTGGAGATGTACGCAATCCAGTCTTCTTTCAGCGAGTTTCCTTTCGTGTTTTTCACAAGGTCTGTTATCGAACCGGCTCCACAAAACTCCATCACCAGCTACACAAACAAGAGCAACAGATTTACTGTATGCACACACACACACACACACACACACACACGGAACTGAAGATGATAAGATCTCAGCAAACAGCGTCAAATAAAGAAACCTTCTTTTGCACTTTCATTTTTACTCAGAGTAATAAAGCAGAAAAACTACACGTGCTGGTGCGGGGCAAGTCGTCACAACGTCTTTAGGTCAGGAAATATCAGAGTCTCATCTCAAGACGTCTCGAGACCATATAAACGTGGCCTGGATCTGTGCAGTTAATGTGATATCTGGGAACAGGACTCAATCCTCTAGGATTTCTTCTTCTTTTCTAAATATGCAGCTTTTTGACACTTTTATCTTCCCTGGATTACAGTAGAGGAATAAAGCGCTTTAGTTCAGGGAACCGGTGGAAAACACTTCTCTATCTGTCGTCACACACTCCGCTTGTTCTCAGTCTACAGGCTGAAATGTGGTGTGTTTCTGGAGTTTGTGTCTGTACTAGCAGGCAGAAAGTGTGTTTCACCATGTTTAGATTGATTTACATGGTTGTACTTGGAAACAATACAATAAATTCAGCATCTTGGTGCATTAAAAGGCACTTCCTGGTTGTGGGATCCACAGGTCTGGATCTGGTCTGGACCACACCTCTGGTAAATATAAGGTCAAAAGAGTCAAAAGTCCAATCACACAAATGCTGGTTTTCTCTAGCAGTGGTTTTGGATGTTGATGTTTAATATTGATGTTTGATCATATTTTTGTAATATCTGCAGGGTGAGAAGTGAACAATTAAACCACAGCGACACGTTAAAATGAGTCGGATGTATAATGAAAGTAGATCTGGGGCAGGTTCTCACATTTACATTGGGTTAAGCATTTTATTGTCATTTTTTGGTTATTCACAATTCTTGTTAGCCTAAACTATGCTTAGCTTCTACATTTTTTCCATCTGATAAACTTTTGTTTTTGCTGGAAAGCCCAGTTTTTAAGTGCACATTTCCAGTGTGAACACTAGTCCCAGTATTCACGCTGCTCAGTGACGCGACTGTGAGCTGGGACACACATCACTGAAGCGAGATGCTCTTCGTCTGCTGTAAAGCCTCTGTTCGTTACGGTTTATGATCTGCAGTGTCAGTGACACGAACACTACTGCAATCTCCAGCACCAGACTTCTCTCTTAATGACCGAACCAACAATTAATGACAATAAATACACTGGAAATCTACATGCTACTGTTTAATTTAGTTTGTTAATATGTATAATAAAGTTTTTGCTGTGAGATTGGCAGTAGTACCACACCATCACATCTGGACACTGAGAAGGGCTCGACACTACGATCAACAGCGTTGTTGTGTAGGATCTGAATGAGTGTCACATGATCAGCTGTAGATGGAAACCCTCGAGGAGCTCCGGGTCCCAAAAGAAACGCTCTGCAATCAATAAACCTGACATGAGATGAAAACACTTCCAGCCGAATACAGACACTCTGAGGTCTGGTTTCACGGACACGGCTTAGATTAGATGCATAAACTGTGTTCAAACTGTGTCTTACGAACTAATATGTAGCAGTTCACCAAGGGCTGGTCAGTCTTTAACAATTAGACCAATCTACCATTTCATGATACAGGCTTTAAAAAGTTAGGAGCAGTCTTGATGAAATAATTTAGATGACCAACTTTAAGACTAGTCTAAGTAGTTGATGCAACCGGCCCCAGGAGAAGACCTTCATTCAGTTAGGACATTTAAGAAGCTTTTATAAACATGCCTTAGAAAAAACATTACTGGTGTTCATCTTGAGACAAAACAATGACACTGACATATTTTAACACATGCTTTCAGTTAAAACAGCTCAAACACTTCAGTCTGGGACTAGATTAAGCCCTGTCTGTGAAACCGGGCATGAGATTCCTGGGAAGGTATGGATATACAGTGTTTCTCTTGAGTATGAACAGGTGTGTGTGTGTGTGTGTGTGTGTGTGTGTGTGTGTGTGTGTGTAACTGACCCACAGCTGGTCGTCATGTCCTGGAGGGCTCTTCTTAATGAACGCGCCGTAATATGTGGCAATGTTTCTGTGATGAGAGTATTTCTTCAGCATGTTAATCTCCAGCTTAATCTCCTCTTCTTCATCCTGAACACACACACACACACACACACACACAAGCACACACACACACACACACACACACAGAGAAAGTCTCATGAATACAGTATTTGAGGTCAGTGTTTCATTTTTTAATCAATTATTACCTACTATGAGAATATGGACAGATTTTCACTTGAATAAACCACAACTGAGCAAAAAAAACAAAATAAAAACAGTCTTCTGTCGTGCTGATCTGAAGTCAGTCAGACGCAGGTCTGTGTGAGTGAAGGAGGACAGGAAGCTGATGTGTTTGTGTCAGTGATGTCACAGACATCACGAGTCTAGAGCCGAGACGTCAGTGCGTGCCGCTGTTATACTCACAAATATCACATGTGCATCATTGTAATGCAAGAGGACATTCATCTCTCTGCTCTTATGAATATGAATAATGAATAATATTAATCATGTTAGAAACAGGAATGGGCTGACTGAATGATTTGTACATATAAATGATCGAGTCTGTCACTACACTGTACACATTACAGAATAAATCTTTTGATGAGTAAAATTAATTAATTTTGGCACTTTATCAAGACTCACGTTTTTGCTTTTCACAAAATGTATAAATCTGGAAGGACATGAAAAACTAGAAAAAGAGTATCAGAGCAAAATAACTAATTATTTTCTGCATTGTGTCATCCTGCAACAAATACAAACACGTTGGGTTAGTTTCTCTTCCCACCAAACGGGCGAAAAACCGGTCGCTTTCTTAGGAAGCAAAATAAGGGCCAAATGCTACGCTAGTTCTGCCGTTCCTCTCGTGTCACACTGGATAGGGAGAATGGGTTATATTATTGTACTCCTGCGCATGTTCTGTGTATCTGTTTTTATACTTTTATGTCACTTTACTTTTTGACGTACTCAATTCATTCATAGTATTGCTAAGCAGAAAAGATATATATAATGTGTAGAAACAGTGTCTGTCTTGATATTTTTCGCGTTGTCTTCCAAACCGGAATGTGTTGAAGTGAAAAGCAGGACTTACTTCAGTCACGTCCATGACTTTGATGGCTGCCAGCTGTCCGGTTTTGACATGTCGACCCTGAACGGAAACACAGAGGAAATGAGTTAGAAGATACGATCATTGTCAAAAGAAACAAAAGCAGGGCATGTGTGTGTTCTGCGCTGTAGGATACGCCGAAATTTCAGCCACTTATAGAGAAAAACAGGCTGAAATTTGTGGACAAAAATCATTGAATCATTATTTTCCTGTTATCACTGTGAAGCTGCTCTGAAACACTCTGTACGGTATAAAGTGCTGTAGAAATAAAGGTCACTTGACCGTATTGAGATTTAACCACACAATAGTTGTATCTACCTTTAGTCTGACTGCTGGTAAAGTTTTCTCCAGCAGCCCTTATGGAAGTATACTGTGGTAACAATTAGAAAACGATCACAAACTCAATCAGTATTTGCAGTTTCACAAAGAATCAGACCCCGAGGGGAGATTCATTTTGATCACAGGCTCAGTTCTCTAACATCATACACCCGCTCTCACAATCATGATTCACTCAATGTTTATTTGACGGATGATTTATTGTTTAACTCTCGCTGTAAAGCAGAGGTCTCAGCCCTGATCACACACACTGAAGCAGCCAATCCAGGTGTTCCCAGAGATGTTCATGTCCTTCATCTGAAGCCTATTAAATTGTGACTGGAGAGCCCATCTCTGTCTGGAAGTGAAGTCTGCGGGACGGTTCCTCCAGGAGCAGTGCTGTGAAGGTTTGGGTCTTCTTGCTGCAAACTTTAATTGCATAATGAATGCTTCTCTGGACAAATCCTCCTCATCTAGTGTTCTCAATCATCTATACAGGTTTGACAGATATATGGTGCCAGTGAAGCCTAAAGTGAGAGACTATACGTTTTACTCACATTCATATTCTTGACTATGTTTCCATCTCTAAACAGTTTGTGCAGCAGTTCAGTCCTGTCGTACTGACTGTTGTTTTATCAGATCATGGACCCTGCTGTCTGTATCTCCACAACCTCAAACTGGAGGTTTAATACGTCTCTTCTGAACACTGATCCTTTCTGCTCGTTTGTTCTGGACAGTTTATCACAAGTGTGGCTTGAAAGCAGAGACTCCCCAATGTCTTCAGCTAGGATATGGGATGCAGCTAAAGCCACACCACGCGGACATCTTATTCCTAGGAAAAATCTTGAGGAATCGTCATTAAGCTAGAGCAAATACATAAGCAATCCATCCCTAATCTGAAAGCTTCTGTGAATGCATGGACCTCTGAATATGGACCACACTTGCCACTTTCAAAAGCTATTTTTACCAAATAAGAACATCTGGTCACAAAAAATCTAGTCACTTGCTCACCAACTAAAGAATCAAAATAATGATCTTCAATTAATATGATAAGGAAAGTAGGTGGCGACATCTGAAGAGATCCTTTGATTATAAATATTTTCAGAGATTATGAATCTCTCTATAGCTCAGAAGCGACAGACTCGAACACTGCTGCCTATCCGTACGAGATTTCATTAGCTTTCATTTCAGAGGAGGAGCGTTCGAGCTTAAACACACCATTAACACTGGAGGACAGTACCGTCGCAAGGCCTGTGCCAAGAGTGTGACCGCACAGGGACGTGACAGCTTGATGATGTAAAGCCAATAGTTCATGTTTTTGTCCTTTGAAATACTATAATACTATAAAAGACAGCTAAAAGTGAGATTATGTGTATCGTGACTGTATTATTCTGCTTGTTAAAAAGTGTATAATGCCGTAACAGTCAATATTGCTCTGTGTGCGTGTGACCGTGACTCACGCGCATACACGTCAGTCAGTCAAGTTCTGAGAGAGCTTTATTCAGTCCATTTTAAATTCTGATTTTGCCCACCTCTGAAATGGATCAAACAATAGATATCAAAGATAGATATTCCTGCTGGAGGAAGTCTGGGCAGTTCAGACATGGTCTTCCATTGAAGAGTGTTCATCTTACAGACCCATCAGCCTTCTGACTGTGAACTACAGGACAACAGTACTGTTATTAGTGTGATTAAAGCTCTGTCCGTGTCGAGAGGATGATGTCTGAAGGGTTTCCAGTACAGGCTGAAGACGGGTGTCCTGCATCACCGTTACGCTTTATTTACTCTGGCAGAATCCATCAGGACTAACATCAGGACAGACAATGTTCTTTTGTATTTAGAGAAGCCACAAACATCTATTCCGGCGGTTTGAAGTTTGTCTGTTGGAGCTCCGAGGGTTTGTCTGATTTCTCAGGCTTGATGACTTCTGAATTCATTTGAACAAATTAGACTAACATTTTCCCTGTAGATTTATTCAAATACCTTCAAATTCGGCTTTTCACAGAGTCTCTTAAGGCAGAACAAATCCTGCTGAAACTGAATCTGTCAAAGTGATTCTTCAAAGTTTAATGACCAATAGTTGTTTTCTGATTCTCTGAAGCCGCTGTGGGAACGGGATCATCATTCAGTTCAGACTGGACTAAGATCTGTAATGGTATTTTTCCAAAGTGTACTTCAATTTCTCTACATGAACACAATTTCAGTTTTTTCCACAGGATTTACTTTACACCCGTTTGCCTTCATGTTGTCTAGTTCAGCGGTTCCCAAACTTTTTTTCCTGCGCACCCCCTTCTATGTCCCAACCGGGTTGGCGCACCCCCAATCCCCACTTCAAAAAAACGCAACAAAGCTTTGTTTTATCGCCATATAAAGACTCATGCGCAAATAACCAGAACACGCATGACAATAACAACAAAGTTTCAATATAATGCAACAAAGCTACGCACAAGCTTCACTTTTAAGAGGACGAGTGACAGACACAGGCTCAGTAACAGACAGCACGGTTATTTTCAGCCGCGTAAAAGAAACATTGCAGCAATAGGCCTATTAAATGACCGTGGAGCTAGCCTCATCATCATCATCATCATCATAACACAACGGTTATGGAAATTAAAACGACAGTACATTGAATTAAATTGCAATGAAGTTACAAACGATCCAAAACATTAAAGAGAATAAGCTCCGAAATAGAAAAGATGTCCCACTTGACAGTTTCCCTGATTTCAGCCAGTTCAGCATATTTATAATATATATATGGAATGAAAGAAATGAGTTGACACGCATATAGCCTGCAGTGCATAAAAGAAGAGCAGCAGCTGTCTTCTTCTACGTTTCTAACAAAAACTAATAAATTATAATTTTTTATTTAAAATAAAAGCGATTACAAATGAAATGTTTACTGTTCGTGTTTTTTTTATTGTATGGAAAAATCCCACTTAAAAAAACAGACCGCCATTACATTTTTCCTCTCGCGCACCCCCTGGTGGCAGCTCGCGTACCACACTTTGGGAATCCCTGCTCTAGTTGCTCAAATCTCTGTTTTTAATGTAAGAGATACAAGCGCACATTTTCCCAGTTATTTTGTCCCTGTGATCACATTCAGTCGTTCTGGACAGGCTTCATTCTGTGATCCAGAACTTCTCTAAGATAACTTCCCCTTCTTTTATCTGCTGAACGTACACCTGGAAACTTTTTTGTCTATTCAATAATTATTTTATTTTTGGGCAAAAAAAATGTATTCTTCTGAGGTGGTCTGTATTTTCCCACTTTTACCACATCAGTTATCTGCCTTTTTTCCTTTGGAGAAACTAAACTAATTAATCGTAATTTGGACAGATTTTGGAGACTCTGAAAACCTCTGCATTCTTTTATACAGAAATTCTGATCACCTGTTTTAGGAGGACTGTTTGTTGTTGTTGTTTTTCTTCTCTTTTATTTATTTTCCTTTTCCTGCCATGTTTCTGAACTATTTATGCAGGTAGATTTATATATATATATATATATATATATACACACACACACACACACACACGCACATTACGAACTTTATTTTCTTTCATATTTAGAGCACTTCTATTATTGACTGCCATCAGGATGTGAAGAGAGGTTCAGTATAACAAACAGTGTTCATGAAGCACATCTCTAACCCTAACCCTTTAACTCTAGGTGAGATGAGTTGAGCGAAGCGTCACCAGCTTGATTAAAGCACTTTCAAAGTGTGCAACGATTATTACTGAAATTAATTTAACCCTTCCACCATCTGGGAAAGTCTGAAATGGTTTGTGTGTGTCCATCAGTCAACATTCATTCTGAGCTTTTGTTTTCATTTAGATTATTCAGATTCAAAAGACCAGATGAGCAGCAAAACCATTTCATCTGTAGGAAATGTCACATAAGGGGAAGTACTTCAAATCTCTTCCTCCATGTACAACAGTACAGTACTCTTCACGCTGCTGCCACAAAACCTTCACGGCCCGACAAGGTCAAGCTTCAAATCACCTCACCCTCAGGAACAAAATAACAAAAACTGGCCATTTCAATTTGCATACTTCTGAATCCTCACAAAAGAAATTCTGAACATTTTTTCTAAGCAAAACAGATTTTGATAAGGCTCCTGGACCTGATGTGTCTCCACTGGACTGTCACTCTCAGTGTTTCTGGAGAGTACCTCGTCCCGGCGGCCGCCACACTTTTATCAAGCAGGTGTTTCACTGCTTCTTATAGGGTTAGTTCAGCCAAAAATAAAACATCTGCCACCTTCTCACCGGGTGTGCCTGACCAATGAGAACATGAGCTTCAAATATTATCCATGACAGGGCTTTTCCTGCCTCAAAATGAGGCGGAGGTGGTAAAATCCTGATCACGACAATTTTGTACATTTTAAAGATAAATTCCTTAATCTGGTGCACTTTGAGAGTTCAAATTTAAGAGCTCTAACCCGTGTTCAGTGTGAAAATAGGGATTGTGTGCTAGAGATGTGCGGATCAGCTCCAACATCACCCAAATCTGCTGTTAAAAGTTCTTCTTTGGCAAAATGACAAAGTTCCTTAATAGCCTATAAACAGTGACAATTTTAGTTTGAAGGGAGTAAAACCTGTTTCATTACATCATTGTTGAAAAAACAATGAATAAATGTTAAAAAAAAACAGAATAATTTCTGTTAAGCTTGAGTATATTTTTAGTTAAAGCTGCTAACTTAAGCAAATATCTTTTGTGTTTTATATGATGACCACTAGGAGGTGCTCTAGGCACATGCTTTCCTTGATTGGTTTTCCCTGAATAGAAATGCGTAGTCGTTGAAAACGAAAGTAAAAGAGTGACGCACATTCCTTGTGTTTAACTAAATGAGACTTCCGTGTCTTTATTAAAATCAACACATTAATGATTTCTCTCTCATCCACCCGCAACTACTTGGAATGTTGTTTTGTATTACTTTGGCCGGCCTGACCCGCGGATTATCTGATGTGGACATTACCGCGATCCGCATCACTTCCGTGTAGTTGTAGAGCCGGAGTGAAAGCGATCTCTTCAGCACCGAACCCCATTTTCTGCAGTGGGGATGGGCGGAACGGTTCGAGAATGGACACAGGCCGAAATCTGAGAGGTATCTCGTTGAGACTACAGTCTCAATATGACTTCCCCTGGTTAAATAAAGGAATAAGATCTCATAGAGATCCAGCACAACCTCCCCTCCAAGATCCAGAAAAACAGGAAAGGCATCATTAAAGTTCTCCATGTGACTCCAGTGGCTTAAACTCAATCTATGAAGCAACGTGAGAGCTTAATGTGTGTCCAGAAGATGAACGAGGTGTGGCGGGTGTGGAGCGACATGAGGGTGAGGAATGACAGAAATTTCTGGGTAAACTGACCCTTTAAGACTTTCTTTCTTTGTTTATAGTTTAGCGCCATGCCAGCTACCCTGGCTATATTCATGGCAAGAAAGTTTGAAAAATATATATATATATATTTTTTTTTTTAAATAATTAAAATTCGTTTTTAAAATTTATCGTAGATACTTCATTACAAATCTTTTCATAAGAAGATTTCTAACAGAGTTCAGTCCATCAAAATGAGCCTCAGTGATAATGGATTCTGGCACGAGGATCTTCAGCCGTTACAGGATCACATGGGTTAATCTGGACGGCCCTATTCCACAGCCTGAGGAGAGATTAAGACCCGAGTTACCACAGCAACCGAGAGAGAGACAGAGGAGGAATCAGACGCTCCTCTCACACATTCAGAGTCAGTGTGTTTCAACACGGCCTGATGAGTCTGCCTGGTTACAAACTCCCTCGGCCAATCAGAGCCTCGTGCTGAGGTCACATGCTCAGTTCTCTGAGGCTTGTGAATCATATGAAAATAAGTGAACAAGCTTTTATCTGTATGTGTGTGATGGAAAATGCCATCTGATATGCCATAACTCCAGTCCAGGCCTCAAACACACATGCGCACACAATCACATTATGATCATAAAGATGTGTGTTACATGATTAGTGAATTTCTCAACTGCAGCCACTGTAAACATGAGCATTCTCCTAAAGAGCACAAAAGTGACTCACAATGGGCTAAAGTGTGACTGTTTGAGGAATCATGTGATCAACAGCAGCAGCTCCATGATCATCCTGGACTGTTTTCAGTGTGTCAGCGCCACCAAAAACTCTGAGTCTGCAGCGGCTCCGGACACGTGACGCAAAGCTTGCGTCTCATTGGCCGACACAAAGAAAAACAATCGACAAGCACTGAAGAAAAAAAACACATGGGTTTTGTGAGAGGGCAGATGTTCATTCCTGATATGAAGAAGAATCCATTGTTTGTGTTCAGAAGCCTGTTGGCTGAACATTCACACTGATCGTGAGGACATGACCGATGAAGAAACCTCCACAACTCACATCATCTGTGAAAACACACACACACACACACACACACACACACACACCCCGTTTGTGCTGGAACCATTTCTGAACTGCATTTAAAGGGACAGTTCACCCAAAAATCATCATTCTGTCATCATTTACTCACTCTCAACTTTTCCAAACCTGTATCAATTTATTTCTTCTGCTGAACACAAAAGAAGATATTTTTAAGAATATGGGTAACCACACAGTTGATGGACCCACTGACTTCCAGAGGATGGAAAAAGCGTACAGTGGAAGTCAATGGTCACCAAAACTGTGGGTTACTAACATTCTTTAACATATCTTCAGTGATCCACAGGAGGAGGAAAGTCACAGGTTTGGAACAACAATTTTCATATTTGGGTGAACTTCCCCTTTAAGAGAGAGAGAGAGAGAGAGAGAGAGAGAGAGAGAGAGAGAGAGAGAGAGAGAACGAGCTCCATTTTAAGTGAGCAGGCCACGGCCGCGGGCCTCGACTAATAAAGACGTCTGATGTGATGCGACGGCACGCTTCTCTCATCACTTCCTGTACAGAACCTGCACTATAACGAAGAGAAGTACGTCTGATTCCAGAACACAGAACACACATGTAAGATGGCTGCCGTCTGTGATCTTCACGCTCACTGAGATTCATTCAGGCGTGAGTGCAGCTTTCACCACAAAACAGCTCAATGACAACACATTAAATATTTGAAAAATGAAATATTTGATGTTTTTTTATTCATGATTTATTATTACAGCATAGAGCTGCACAATTTGGTCAAAAAAGTATATTGTGATTATTATTTTGTGATACATTGTGAGATATTTTGCTGCTGCTGACTCATCCAGACTCCTCAGCTGTGGACGGATGTTCACACTAGGGTTCAGTCGTGACTACAGCAGATGCTCACGATACACAGTTCCTCCACTGACTTCTATTCACACACACACGTGAACGCTGGAGGCCGGAAACACAAGCTCATGCGAGGAAGATTCACATCGCTGCGCTCCAAAGTTCAAGTTTGGCGAACTCTGACCTATGAACTCGTATCACATGAAGAAGTGTGACCAATAGAATCAATCGACATGTCACAGCGTGACCTCTTATTGGAATAAAAGAACTCAAATCTGCAGGACGGCAGCGCTGCAGTAAAGTGGAGTGGAGTGCATATGTTTATTTTTATTATTATGTGTTAAATGTTGAATTTATGCTTTTAAATGAAACACCGCATTGCAACCATCGCAGCGTCTGAAGAAATGTATCATTTCCAGAATCTAGTGACTTCAGACCTCTTTCAGCAATCAAACTGAACACACTGAATCAGTCGTCACATGGCCTCAAAGCGTTACTCTAGACTGTTTTCAGACGTGGACGTGTGTGCGTCCAGTGGTCAGTCGGCCACATTCATTCACACGACCGAGGGAGCTGATTGAGACGCAGGGCGTGTCTCAGTCTGTGGCGTGAAGCAGGACGGGCCGAGTGTAAACAAGCGTCACCTGCGCCTCACACCGGCCCGAGTCCCGCAGAGGAGCTCCGGACGGATAACAGGACGAGACAGGACCGGGCCTGGACTTTAAGTTGTCGTTTTGTTTCTGCGTCAGTCGGCTGTGAGGGGCTGCCGCTGACTTTCATTTCGTTCTGTTTATTTTGTCATCAGTTACACTGACGGTTCGCTGCTTCCCGCCTCCTCCCTGAACTATGAACACGGTCACACACTATCATCACATTCACTGACTTCACACTGGTGTTTTAGGAACCCAGTCAATTTAAATAACAACAACTATATTTTTTTCATTTAACTAATTTTAATTACAAGCAAATAAAGATATAAATATATTACTATTGTGATATATGTGTCAGTTTTTTGTCAATTTAATTTATATAGCACCATTAAACAGCCAGGGTTGACCAATGAGCTGCACAACACACACACACACACACACACACACACACTCAGACAGTACAGTATCTTCACTGAAACACAGGTCAGTGAACGTCCTCATTGATTATAGGGCGTTATATAAAGACGCGGTCAGCCCTCATTCACACACACACGGTCTGAGACCGACAGGCCAGCGCCGCACAACTGAACCCTATATTTTCACATTAAAAAGGGTTTTGATTTACTAATATCATAAATATGTTTTTGACAGTTGCAGCACATCTTAAAAACATGGAGTTATCTGCTGTTTTCAGACAGTCACGAATCTGTCCTCATTATGACTTCATTCTCTGTTTTATGGTTTTTTCTGCACATTGGCTGCATCACATGACTTGACGTGACAAATGTTTTTCAAATATTTATAAGCAGTGAAGCAGTTTTGCTGAAATAATACTTTTAATTGAATTATGAACTTCTGAAGGTTTAGGAAACTGTGAATGGCCTTTATTAGACCTAACCCCGTCACTGTGTGTGTGTGTGTGTGTGTGTGCGCGCACATACGCGTAGGGCTACATGATTACGACCACAATCATAATTGTCGATTATTCCCTTTAAATTGTTATTGCGATTATTAATTATGATTATAACAATTTACATTGAATATTGTACTGAATAGCTTTACAGCATTGTTTGAAGAACTGCATGCAATATTTTTGTATAAATATAAAAAACAAGCTGAAAACACTCTTCCTGAATTTTTTGTTTTTCTATAGCATTAAACCTAAGCTATACATTGGTTTGGTTTCTTCTTTAAATAATAATAAAAAGTCAACATGTGCATAGGGGCTTTTGCATCGGGTTGTTCTTTGAACTTAGATATAGGAACTAGCCCCCAGTGTGTTCCCCTGAGAAGCGATGATCCCCTGGGGGCTGAAGTGACGGAAACTGCGCTTGTTGTTGTTACTTTTATTTTGACGGCGCTGAGAACAGTTCAGATCCTGAGCACACAGGATTATTTCACGATCTGTTTAACAGTCCTGTCCACAGTATATGAAACAGTATTAGCTTTTACCATGTGGTTGATGCTCAATGTCTCTAGCTTAGCAGAGATACTTAATCATGTTTTGCTTGGTCTGCTCAAAGTTGCGCTGGATTTTCTCCTTAGCATAAGGTTGAGAGGTCCTATCACTGTTTTTCATGTTTGTAGAGTTAGTTCATGGAGTAAATATATAGGCTGTGTACACGGCTTTTTAAAAATGGCGGGTGCTGGTGTTTCGCGTGCGTTCAACATATCAGCGTACAACCATGTCATGGTAGCTCCTTTTGTGCTGGGTTAGACCTTTTACACTCTGAAGTAGTCGTGATTCTCCTCTCATGACATGCTCATAACACACCTCTTAAACACGCAGCATAATATAAGCGGATATTTTCCATGTAATCAAGCCTTTGAACGATTATGAAATCGTGGCATCTGTAATCATAATCGCGATTAGAAATTCGATTAATTGTGCAGCCCTGTGTGTGTGTGTGTGTGTGTGTGTGTGTTCAGATCAGACTGTAACAGAAAGCCGCTGACTGACAGGTGTGACTCCAGAATCTTCAGTAAATACAGTAAAACAGTTCAGCACAGCTCCTAAAGCACAATCTTCACGTTCTTCGATGAGTTTGTAAGTTCAGAGCCCGTCGTCACACGTTAGGTGATGTGGATGACCACATAATCAACTTTTCTATTAAATAAAATTGTTGTCATTAAACATATAGGCGAAGGTTGCATATTATGAACAATCAAACGTTCCTCAGTCCAGCAGCAGAGCACAAACACGTCATCTGTACGGTATGAAATCGGTTCATAACGGCACACTCAGACTGAATCAACGAATCGGGGATAACCCTTTGTCAAGGTACCGTACATCAGTACTGTGACACGTTCCCACACTGTCCTCAGGTGGAGCGCAGAACAATATTAATAAAAATATACTGTCAATTTGATCCAAACAGCTGAGCGGAAAGTAAGTGAATGAAAAGGCGTTCGGCTGCGGGTTCAACTGTGAGCGCTGTGATGTGGCTGAACACAGTCGTTCTGACAACACGCCACAGAAAGATCACGTTAGTTGAGTCGGCGTGGAGCAGGCGGGCTTCTCCGCAGTCACATGATGTGGTCACATGGGTTTCTGACCACCAGTGACCTGACAATAAGAAAATAAATGACAGATTAACGCAATTATTTAGCCTTTGCAGCAAGCAAAGTTGAGTAAAATTTGCAAACACTTCCTTCACACACCTCACTGCGCATGAGCACCGAACGCATCACGAGAGAGAAACAGAGATTCACTGGTGCTGATTCACCCAGAGATTCAATAGTGCTGATTCACTGGTGCTGATTCACTCAGAGATTCACTGGTGCTGATTCACTCAGAGATTCTCTGGTGCTGATTCACTCAGAGATTCACTGGTGCTGGTTCACAGAGATTCACTGGTGCTGATTCACTCAGAGATTCACTGGTGCTGATTCACTCAGAGATTCTCTGGTGCTGGTTCACAGAGATTCACTGGTGCTGATTCACTCAGCGATTCACTGGTGCTGATTCACTCAGATTAACTGGTGCTGATTCACTGGTGCTGATTCACTCAGAGATTCACTGGTGCTGATTCACTCAGATTAACTGGTGCTGATTCACTGGTGCTGATTCACTCAGAGATTCACTGGTGCTGATTCACTCAGATTAACTGGTGCTGATTCACTGGTGCTGATTCACTGGTGCTGATTCACTCAGAGATTCACTGGTGCTGATTCACTCAGAGATTCTCTGGTGCTGGTTCACAGAGATTCACTGGTGCTGATTCACTCAGATTAACTGGTGCTGATTCACTGGTGCTGATTCACTCAGAGATTCACTGGTGCTGATTCACTCAGATTCACTGGTGCTGATTCACTGGTGCTGATTCACTCAGAGATTCACTGGTGCTGATTCACTCAGAGATTCACTGGTGCTGATTCACTCAGAGATTCACTGGTGCTGATTCACTGTCTGTTAGGCCGTGTGTCTAAGCGTTTTAGCCAGCTGAAAACGCTAGGCGCTCTGCTTAAAGGCCTATCCGTGAGCGATGAGAGCGCTTCAGCAGCTCAATGTTTTTTTGTCAGTTGAGATGCTTTGTTGCTATGATACAGAATATCCGCAGCACTGTTACTTATAATGATTTTGCAGGTAATTTGTTTCTGACTTAAAATGTCGACACGATCTAGAGTACTTGCTAATTATGCTCGGAGACCAGCAATATTAATTTCTCATCCAACTGCTTGTTGATGTCGTTGTACAGTAAGAATGTTGTGACAGTTGGTCGGTGTTGTATTTGTCCCGCCCCTCCTCCACTTGGATTGGACGGCTGGCTAAAAAGTGACAGTGATGAGCGCAGTGTTTTACTCAAAGTTGAACATTCTTCAACTCGAGGCAACCGGTAAAAAACACAGAGCTCTCAGCGCTTGAGCGTGAAGAAGACGCTCAGCGCCTCGTTACACTCCTGGCGTTTAAAAAACACGGAGCTCCCATTGAAAACAATTGGAAAAGTACACTAGCCGCTGGAAAAAACGCTTTGGTGGACACGGGGCCTCAGGGTCAGAATTTACTTTTCCAGTACGTGGCAAAATTTCCCCTCCGTCAACATCAACAGAAGCCATCTTTACATCTGACGGTTAATGCTGCTCGTGTGATGCCATGATGACAAAACCATTATTGCTGATTTCCACTCTCGATATTGTAATGATTATTCATGTTGATTATTAGAAAGATTTTTGTGGGGGGAAAAGCAAGTCATATTCTGGCTACAGACCAAACAAGCTAAAAACTGTTTATGAATTTGTTTATTGCTTTTCACAGATTAGAAAATTCACATACATTATTTCAGTAGCATGAAAAACGAAACGGTTATTCAAACTGGGAATAAATGATATAAAGAAAGTGAGTAAGGAACACTGATGCGGTGAGATATGAACCCTGGTTATAATCACTGAAGCTGTCTACACTGCATCAATCTCTTTCTGAGAGAACTGACGAACGCAGGTTCAGAGTCAGTGAGCTCGGGCACTAAACACCTCCTCTGATTGGACGCTGCATTCATAAGCTCAACAGAAACGTGTGTGATTGGTTATAATGCTCAACGCAAAAAGAAATGTGACGCAACATGAGCAAATCTACAGTAAATGTAATGCCACAACTGACACTTTCAGTCGTGACAGCCATAAGGGGCTTTTTTTTTTTTGCCAACTTATCTTGAATTTGGGGGCATTTTTGCCCCAAGCCCCCATTAATTTCTGACCCTGCTGTCTGTGAAATTACAGTCTGACAGAAACATTTCAAATGATTGATCTGAGCTGTTGATCTGTGTGAATCTATTTACTCATTCAGCCGAAGTTTTAGTGATTAATGTTTATGGGAATTTCCCGCACTACAAGTCTGGAACTTGTGGAAATGACTCAAACTGAGTGCAGTCTCCAGAATCTGGTGCTGAATTTCAGGCTTTGCTTATATTTCAACACCGTCTTATTTCTTTATATTACAAAAGCTTAAACACGTCAGACACTGATTTTGAAATATCCCAGAATATATGCTGTGTGTCTCAGAGAAGTCATGTTTTGGTGGCAGTGCTGCTCGTGCGTTTGACTCTGATTTACTCTTTTATTCTCCACACGTGTGTGTGTGTGTTGTACTGTGGGTTGTGGTGCTAAAGCCTCTTCCTGCACAACACAATCCATTTCCTGCTGTGATGACTCAATGAAGCGCACTTCGTCAGCCACAGTAACCACCATCTGATCGAACCCACAGTGAATTCAGTGTTTTCAATTGTAAAATGATGTATTTCTGGGACGATAGCTGGGGTCGCTCACTGAATTAAACATCTGACATAATGAAGTCAACTATAGTTTAAAACATGTATTTCTGCAGACTTTCACACACTAATGAAAACAATCAGGCAGCACAGAGTGTAGTTTACACTAGAATATCTGCTTACTAATTGCTGAACAGAACTGATGAACAGACACCAACAATCTCACGCGGCAAAGAGAGAAAGTCCTGTACGTCTGAGACAGCACGAGGGAGAGCGGATGATGAGAGAAGCTTCATTCTTGGGGAACGAACCCTTTAATGAAGTGAGATCTGAAGAGACGGATTGAGGGATACCAAACACATCTCACTGACTCATTGGCGGTCACGCAGCACATTTGAGCTTGTTTATCGTTCGATGAGCTCTATTTATCTTCTGATCAATGTTTATATGTGATTAAAAGTCTAAATGATATCTTTTTATATCACAAGATTGTGTCTCTTCAGAAGTCAGGAAACCACTCCATATGGATTTATTTTACATTTATGTCTACTAGTACTAACTTAAACATTTGGGTCACATGGACCTTCAATGCAGACAAAAAACCTCTCAGATTTCATTAAAAATTGTGTTTTGAAGAAGGCAGCGAGTCATGAGCGTGAGTTTGGGCTGAACTATCCCTTTAAAGCACTGCAGTTTTAACTTAATCACATTCTTAAGCTAAAATTTATATCTTTAACTAAATGATTCAAAAACAGGAGCATACTGTGGCTTACTTTAAACTGTAGAAATGAAACCAGTGTTTAAAAAAAGCACTTCTCTCGTTTTCACCATCAATGCGAGTCCTTTTCGCCATCATTTTTCATAATTAACGTTTAAGACTATAGGCTATAGTCCCATATGTGCTGATAATACCGTACATCCCTAGGGAAGACTGCATGTATGGCACCCTGTTATTATCTATACCCGTTATTTTGCTTTCTTTTAAATTCAGTATTGTGAAAGAAAGAAAAAAAATCAATCAAATAATGATCCAGAGCAGCGATGCTAACAGACTGGAATAAGTGTCAGTTGTTTCACCACACAGGACAGAAACAGCCAGAATAGTACAGTAGAGTACAGCAGCGTGTCTTTACGTACAGTAACAGATCCAGTACTGTACTTATTTATATCAGGACGCAATAAGGATTCTGTGAAACACTGGCGTGTGCTGCAGTGCTCGTGCGCATGCGCAGCAGATCACACCCATCAGCAGGGCTGAATCTCTCTCCGATGAGAAATCATCTTTAACATAAATTACTGTACTCGAGTAAAACACTGATCGAGCAGTTTCGAAGGTGCTGTAAAGCTCAATGTAAATATTGTAAGAATCAACCGAGACTGACCTTGTATACTTGTCCGTACGTGCCATTGCCGACCACTTCCACCAGCTCAAAAATGCCAGCAGGGTCCTGAAATCACACAAATGTCCACCACATCGGTTAATAAGAGAAGGTTTACGATGATTCCACACGTCTGAATGTTTGATGTGGAGCGGATGAGCTCAGAATGAGTCGCTCCCTTTATTTCTGATTCACGCACGAGCAGCGCGCGGCGAACAAAGACAACATGTTAACAATGAACACTAGAGTTAAGAAACAGGTGGAGAAAACCCTCCATCTGCACACTAAAACACATCTGACGCATGAAGCCAGAAGAGAACGAGTGTGATGTGAAATAAGTGTGTGAAACGAGAGCACTCACGCGCAGAGAGGCGAGGTCTATATCCACCAGGCTCTTCGCGGGCGAGTCGTTCGCCATCTTTCACGCAATTGTTCAAATAAAGACGATGCTGTGTTTATTCCGTCCGCTTCAAACGTTTGGTGTCAGGTCGACGCAGTTGATCATCGTTAGATTTGTGATGATAATCCTGAGAGAGCAGCGCAGGCCCTGCAGCGTTTGCTCTATTGTTCGCGTTGACGATGATGATGGTGGCGGCGATGAAGTACAAACGAGTCTAGGTCAGTCCATGACGGAGTGGGCAGAGACACCGAGGGTGGGTGGAGACGAGGGAAGGGTCTATTCTGCCATGTACTCAAGAAAAACACATTTTATGCAAGTCATATATATATATATATAATCTTCATTATTGATATATAAGGGACAAAACATGTAATGATTCTAGACAGAGGTCAGCTAATGAACCATGTACAGTAACAGGTTTTTATGAAAATGTTTTTTTCTACAATACATTTATTCACTTCATAACTTAATTTGTGTCAACTCTATTAAAAGGCATGCTATTTAATTAGATTTATTTCTTCAGTTATGTAATAATGGTGTGATCAAATACATTCTCTACTTTTTTTCCTGGGTTAGAGTTATCATGAACAATCCAGTTCCTAACAACGCAGTTCTATATATTCATTAAACATATTATATAGTTCAACATTATTTTAAATAAATACATCACAGTAATACATTTACCATAATACAAAAAAATAAGTAGGATGTCATATCTTGTACTGCCTTCAATTTATACAGATTTGAATAAAAAGTCATTGACAAATAGACAAGATGAATTTCATTAAAGTGGGCATGAAACAGAAGTTGTGATAATCTTTTCTTACCTATGGTGATGATCTTACCATAGGAGCAGCGCGGTCATTTATACTTTGAACTTGTCTGGCTAGCGGTCTCATTCGCTTCCAGTTATTTTTTAGCTGTACAAAACAACTCATATTTCTGGTATTTCTTACCATATTACCATATGTATTGTCATAATCATAAACACTCTGTATTTTCGTGCAAATAGACTTACCGTCGACTAAACTTTGTTATTTTTCCAGTTATATATCTATATTGGCTAAAAAATTGGAAGTCTCGCACATTCACAGAAAATAGCCTACTTTCACATTGCAAAATATGGGAGAGATCCAAGTGACATGGCTTCTGGAACAAGAACAAATGTAGGGCGGGATTGATTTTGTCCGTGGGGAAATGATTGGATGGTTGTGGTTTGCTATTGGTGGATCTCATGTGAGTGACAGGCTGTCCCGCCCTCACAGCAGGTTGTCAGCTGCAAACGTCATTGAGGCTGCCTCAGTTCAGTAAATCAACTGTCTCAGGTTACGTATTTAACCCGGTGAGAAGGGGAACGAGACGCTGCATCATGGTGTTGATCCTATGGGAACGCTCCGTGTGATCCGGTGTCTGAAGCATGTGTGCATACACACCAATTCTGATTGGCTGTGGCAGTCGGAGGACATCACAGGTGTGCTGACAGGCTATAAAAGGCTGCCTAAACAACACGTCATCAGCTCCAGACTGTCTGAAGGAAGACGCACAGGCATGCCTGAAGTATGGAAACACGGCGCAGAGAACCGGGTTATATACAAAACCTGAGACGTTCCTTTTCAAAGTGGAACTTCGACGCTGCGTCATGGTGTTGACGCCTGCTCACCGTGCTGTGAAATTAACTGAGAGAGCTAGGATGTAGCCAGAGGCTGCCATACAGCACACCGAGTGGCCAAGAGCTTCGATGCCTGAGGTGCTCTTTCACAGAAAAGAAAAACATACACATAATAGAAATAAGATAATAAAACAAAATACAACAATAAAATAAAACTAGGCCCTAGTGAACAAATGTCTCTCATCACACCGATAAGCAGGGAGGGGGCCAGAGCAAATTACAGTGTCTCATATTGTACTTGCGAGTTCACACACCTCTTCAGTGTTAATTTTAGTGATCATTAGACATTATTAGAGCCGACATGATTAACCATCTTTGAGTTTTTACGTTTAACGTTAACCAGCACTTTTAAATTTGCTTTGCTTCTGGTAAAAATGTGACTATGGTGGCTGGTGTCTCTATTTTCATGCTCCGTGTGGAATCTTCAACAGGATTCTCAGTGGGTGCGACACTGAGTGGGGAGAACCTGTTTGATGTTCTAATCGGAAAGGAAGAGTGGTGTTTTTCCCACGACTAGGCCGCCTCACGGTCACCCAGTTGCCCTGCGGCTCTACAGCCGGAACCGAACATTGTACAGGGTTTGATAAATTAGTCAGCAAAACAGTATCTAGAGTCCTTGCATTCTTACTATCCTCAATTAAAGTTTGGATGTGTGTCTCTAGTTCTGAAATCTTCTCCGTCAGCCTGACTATCTCCCTACATTTATCCCATGTGAATCTCTCGCTGCTGACAGAGGAAGCTACGCTAAACATGAAGATGCCAGGACTCACTGTGTTTGGTGATTGATTCTGACTTACCACGGTTGTTTGATGGGCTCGTAAAGGATGGAGCGCAAAAGAGAAAAAAGAAGGATGACAACAATGTACATAGCGCCACCAGCCTGGCCTTGCCACGATCCGCAATGTAGTCTGGCAGGGCTTAGAGGGGAAGGCAGGAGCCTTCAAGCAGGAGGGGGTTTGGGTTAGCGTTTATTACTCGCGAGGAATTGCTCATCCAATCTGCCAAGAGCAGATTCCATTTTTTCCACAGGTCAGTTCAAATTAAGTCTGGTCGTGGTGTTGGTTCAAATATCCATCTCAACGTCCATCACATCTAACTCCTCAGAGCTAGACCGGGATAACAAAATGCTCTCTGCCAGATCAGAAGAGGCCACCAAGCAGCCTTCCGGATCAGACATGAGTGCAGGAGCTAAAGTTTGAGAAAGGGATAGACCCATCTGAGACACAGCTACAATGTTTGTGTCAGTCACCACAGAAACTCATGAGTTCATCACCTGTTCGTCAGTGTCCTGTGCATTAAACCCCTCTCATTTGTTCACCTCTTTGTCAGATACTGTTTTGATGTATGTTGTTGTGTGCCTTAACCATGTGGATTTTATTACCCTGAGTGGATTTACCCATTTGTATTCGTCATCCGTTTGGATATTTAGCTGGTGTTTGTTTCTTAATCAAAAGAAACAAACACATTTGATATTCAACAGTGTTTTGATCTCCTGCATTGACACCACTGTATGAGAACTGAACTGAGCTGGATGATGACATCACTGTTCACTCCAGTGCTGATATAGATAAATTAACTAAATTAATAACTATTGATTCTTACAACGGAATGAATCAATACTGAATTTACTTAAGATGGACAATGACACTATTCTCTTTAAGAGCTGCTGTGCAGCCAAAATTATATACCAGTTATCACTGTAAAGCTGCTTTGACACAATCTGCATTGTTAAAAGCACTATATAAATAAAGGTGACTTGAAAAGACTGTTGTGGTATCTTCATCTCCGACCGTTGCAGCCTTCTTCACACCTCATTTCTACTACAGAATATCCAACAAACACTAAACAGAAATGGATACCACAACTGTCTTCTTCCACATCTTTTAATGTACTTAAGTATTAAAAGTAAAAAGTACTGATCGATGAACCATACATTTATTCTAGTCAGACTAGTCAGTAGTCTTGTTAATATGTACTGCAAATAAGCATACTTTTTTATTGTATTACCAACACTTCTTTTACACCATCAAATCATTAAACTTCAATATAGCAATTTAAGTTACTGATAATTCAAGTGTTAAATAATGTGAAATTATTAAACAGAATTTCGAGAGGAGATCATCATTTAATCTTCTAATTAATACCAGGGTATAAAATCAGCCTCTTCCCGTTGTCAGTTCTTTCGGCATCCCTCTTCCTCCCCTTCTCTTCCTTTACGCAGTGGCTGGTAGAGAAGCTTATCAGGCAGGCAGCGGCAAGGAGAAATATATAATGATATGAAATACAAACTCAC